>NW_022263908.1:2500-39686 GCF_002021735.2 Oncorhynchus kisutch
ACAGGGTTCAACACCAGCGTCCAACACCAGGGTCCAACACCAGGGTCCAACACCAGGGTCCAACACCAGGGTTCAACACAGGGTCCAACACCAGGGTCCAACACCAGGGTTCAACACCAGGGTCCAACACCAGGGTCCAACACCAGGGTCCAACACCAGGGTCCAACAGGGGTCACTCTTCAAAAACACTTCCTCTAGTCAAGGTTCTCACTTCCACTTCCCCCTGCTTTGACACAGGTCTCAATGTCCTCTATATCAGAGACTACTGCTGTACTGTAGAGCTGGACCCTGTGGTGCTGAGCCTGGGTCAGAACTACTGCTGTACTGTAGAGCTGGACCCTGTGGTGCTGAGCCTGGGTCAGAACTACTGTATTATAGACCTGGACCCTGTGGGGTTGAGCCTGGGTCAGAACTACTGTACTGTAGAGCTGAACCCTGTGGTGTTGAGCCTGTCTCTGGGTCAGAACTACTGTATTATAGACCTGGACCCTGTGGTGTTGAGCCTGGGTCAGAACTACTGTACTGTAGAGCTGAACCCTGTGGTGTTGAGCCTGTCTCTGGGTCAGAACTACTGTATTATAGACCTGGACCCTGTGGTGTTGAGCCTGGGTCAGAACTACTGTATTATAGACCTGGACCCTGTGGTGTTGATCCTTGGTCAGAACTACTGCTGTACTGTAGACCTGGACCCTGTGGTGCTGAGCCTGGGTCAGAACTACTGTACTGTAGAGCTGGACCCTGTGGTGCTGAGCCTGGGTCAGAACTACTGTCCTGTAGAGCTGAACCCTGTGGTGCTGAGCCTGGGTCAGAACTACTGTCCTGTAGAGCTGGACCCTGTGGTGTTGAGCCTGGGTCAGAACTACTGTACTGTAGAGCTGGACCCTGTGGTGCTGAGCCTGGGTCAGAACTACTGTCCTGTAGAGCTGGACCCTGTGGTGTTGAGCCTGGGTCAGAACTACTGTACTGTAGAGCTGAACCCTGTGGTGTTGAGCCTGTCTCTGGGTCAGAACTACTGTATTATAGACCTGGACCCTGTGGTGCTGAGCCTGTCTCTGGGTCTGAACTACTGTATTATAGACCTGGACCCTGTGGTGTTGAGCCTGTCTCTGGGTCAGAACTACTGTATTACAGACCTGGACCCTGTGGTGTTGAGCCTGTCTCTGGGTCAGAACTACTGTATTACAGACCTGGACCCTGTGGTGTTGAGCCTGTCTCTGGGTCAGAACTAGCTAGTCTAGCCCTAGTCTAGCCACTACACAGCCATTAGTCCCAGGGATCTAGTCTAGCCACTACACAGGCATTGGTCCCAGGGATCTAGTCTAGCCACTACACAGCCAACATGATTCTATTACAGAGTAGGCTTGCTGCTGCTGAACACAATGAATGTCCAAATCCACTCCCTCTGTTACGCCTGGTTACCCTAACAAGATGTTGAGGAGGTTATTAGATCCCGGCCTGACACTCAGCCAACAACGCTGCAGTGAAAGGTTTCCCCTCGTAGGTCTCTATGAATATCAGCGAAGGTAAAACACGGTTAGAACTGTACTTAAATATAATCTAGAGTTAGTGAATTTCCTAATGATCTTCTGTGTGACGCAAGATCACAGGTTAGAGGACTTCAACAGTACAGGCCTAGTGACACAAGATCACAGGTTAGAGGACTTCAATGTCCACTTGTCTACAGTACAGGCCTAGTGGCACAAGATCACAGGTTAGAGGACTTCAACAGTACAGGCCTAGTGACACAAGATCACAGGTTAGAGGACTTCAATGTCCACTTGTCTACAGTACAGGCCTAGTGGCACAAGATCACAGGTTAGAGGACTTCAATGTCCACGTCTCTACAGTACAGGCCTAGTGACACAAGATCACAGGTTAGAGGACTTCAATGTCCACGTCTCTACAGTACAGGCCTAGTGGCACAAGATCACAGGTTAGAGGACTTCAATGTCCACGTCTCTACAGTACAGGCCTAGTGACACAAGATCACAGGTTAGAGGACTTCAATGTCCACGTCTCTACAGTACAGGCCTAGTGACACAAGATCACAGATTAGAGGACTTCAACAGTACAGGCCTAGTGACACAAGATCACAGGTTAGAGGACTTCAACAGTACAGGCCTAGTGACACAAGATCACAGGTTAGAGGACTTCAATGTCCACTTGTCTACAGTACAGGCCTAGTGGCACAAGATCACAGGTTAGAGGACTTCAACAGTACAGGCCTAGTGACACAAGATCACAGGTTAGAGGACTTCAATGTCCACAGTACAGGCCTAGTGGCACTAGGGAACACTGACATAAGGTACGCTTTATATTGGCTTCTACACAACTGACAAGTCATCCAACTCTTCCTCCAGCTCTGCAGCTACAGCTTCCTCTCTCTCTCTCTCTCTCTCTACAGCTTCCTCTCTCTCTCTCTCTCTCTCTCTCTCTCTACAGCTTCCTCTCTCTCTCTCTCTCTCTCTACAGCTTCCTCTCTCTCTCTCTCTCTCTCTCTCTCTCTCTCTACAGCTTCCTCTCTCTCTCTCTCTCTCTACAGCTTCCTCTCTCTCTCTCTCTCTCTCTACAGCTTCCTCTCTCTCTCTCTCTCTACAGCTTCCTCTCTGTCTCTGTCTCTCTCTCTCTCAGATGCACTATGTCAGACAGGGAAGCAGTATTGACACAGACAGAGAGAGCGAGAGACAGAACAAAAGAAGAACAAACACCATTGTAAATACAACCCATATTTATGCTTATTTATTTTATCTTGTGTCCTTTAGCCATTTGTACATTGTTAGAACACTGTATATATATATAATATGACATTTGTAATGTCTTTACTGTTTTGAAACTTCTGTATGTGTAATGTTTACTGTTAATTTTTGTTGTTTTTCACTTTATATATTCACTTTGTATGTTGTCTACCTCACTTGCTTTGGCAATGTTAACACATGTTTCCCATGCCAATAAAGCCCTTGAATTGAATTGAATTGAATTGAATTGACAGAGGGAGAGAGACAGAGACAGAGAGACAGAGAGACAGAGGGAGAGAGACAGAGACAGAGAGACAGAGGGAGAGAGACAGAGACAGAGAGACAGAGAGACAGAGACAGAGAGACAGAGGGAGAGAGACAGAGACAGAGAGACAGAGACAGAGAAATAGACAGTGAGACAGAGGGAGAGAGGGAGACAGGGACACCAACAGAGAGAGAGAGAGAGAGAGAGAGAGAGAGAAATAGACAGTGAGACAGAGGGAGAGAGGGAGACAGGGACACCAACACAGAGAGAGAGACAGAGAAATAGACAGTGAGACAGAGGGAGACAGGGACACAGACAGAGAGGAAGAGAGACAGAGAGACAGAGGGAGAGAGCGAGACACGGACACAGACAGAGACAGAGAGACAGAGGGACATAGAGAATCCTACTCACTGCCCCAGACAGGGATGTCCTTGCTCTCTGCCTTCATGACGATGGAGGACATGGACATGGTGACGGGGATAGCATCGAAATAGGAGGAGTGGGGTCCCAGCGTTAGGATAGGGGCCTCGGCCGGTAGCGCCTGGCGCCCCTTCACCGTCATCCAATGGAAGCCTCCTGCAAACCACATGACCCGCATGATGGTCCCTCAGAGCCACGTCCACAAACCTGGAGAGACATTTGTTACATTGAGTTATTTACAGAACCACACAACATTGCTAATTTAGAGGATAGATGGTACAGTGGAGGAGAGTCACCACAGCAGGAGAGTCCCTACAACCATTATTCTACAGACATTGAGCAGACACCACAGCAGGAGAGTCCCCCTTCAACCATTATTCTATAGACATTGAGCAGACACCACAGCAGGAGAGTCCCTACAACCATTATTCTACAGACATTGAGCAGACACCACAGCAGGAGAGTCCCCTTCAACCATTATTCTACAGACATTGAGCAGACACCACAGCAGGAGAGTCCCTACAAACCATTATTCTACAGATATTTAGCAGACACCACAGCAGGAGAGACCCTTCAACCATTATTCTACAGACATTGAGCAGAAAACCACAGCAGGAGAGACCCTTCAACCATTATTCTACAGACATTGAGCAGACACCACAGCAGGAGTGACCCTACAACCATTATTCTACAGACATTGAACAGACACCACAGCAGGAGAGTCCCTACAACCATTATTCTACAGACATTGAGCAGACACCACAACAGGAGAGTCCCCTTCAACCATTATTCTACAGACATTGAGCAGACACCACAACAGGAGAGTCCCTACAACCATTATTCTACAGACATTGAGCAGACACCACAGCAGGAGAGTCCCTTCAACCATTATTCTACAGACATTGAGCAGACACCACAGCAGGAGAGACCCTTCAACCATTATTCTACAGACATTGAGCAGACACCACAGCAGGAGAGACCCTTCAACCATTATTCTACAGACATTGAGCAGACACCACAACAGGAGAGTCCCTACAACCATTATTCTACATACATTGAGCAGACACCACAACAGGAGAGCCCCTTCAACCATTATTCTAGACAGTGAGCAGACACCACAGCAAGAGAGTCCCTACAACCATTATTCTACAGACATTGAGCAGACACCACAACAGGAGAGTCCCCTTCAACCATTATTCTACAGACATTGAGCAGACACCACAGCAGGAGAGACCCTTCAACCATTATTCTACAGACATTGAGCAGACACCACAGCAGGAGAGTCCCTACAACCATTATTCTACAGACATTGAGCAGACACCACAACAGGAGAGTCCCCTTCAACCATTATTCTCCAAACATTGAGCAGACACCACAACAGGAGAGTCCCTACAACCATTATTCTACATACATTGAGCAGACACCACAACAGGAGAGCCCCTTCAACCATTATTCTAGACAGTGAGCAGACACCACAGCAAGAGAGTCCCTACAACCATTATTCTACAGACATTGAGCAGACACCACAACAGGAGAGTCCCCTTCAACCATTATTCTCCAGACATTGAGCAGACACCACAGCAGGAGAGTCCCCTTCAACCATTATTCTACAGACATTGAGCAGACACCACAACAGGAGAGTCCCCTTCAACCATTATTCTACAGACATTGAGCAGACACCACAACAGGAGAGTCCCCTTCAACCATTATTCTCCAGACATTGAGCAGACACCACAGCAGGAGAGTCCCCTTCAACCATTATTCTACAGACATTGAGCAGACACCACAGCAGGAGAGTGCCTTCAACCATTATTCTCCAGACATTGAGCAGACACCACAACAGGAGAGACCCTACAACCATTATTCTACAGACATTGAGCAGACACCACAGCAGGAGAGTCCCTACAACCATTATTCTCCAGACATTGAGCAGACACCACAGCAGGAGAGTCCCTACAACCATTATTCTACAGACATTGAGCAGACACCACAACAGGAGAGTCCCCTTCAACCATTATTCTCCAGACATTGAGCAGACACCACAGCAGGAGAGTCCCCTTCAACCATTATTCTACAGACATTGAGCAGACACCACAGCAGGAGAGTGCCTTCAACCATTATTCTCCAGACATTGAGCAGACACCACAACAGGAGAGACCCTACAACCATTATTCTACAGACATTGAGCAGACACCACAGCAGGAGAGTCCCTACAACCATTATTCTCCAGACATTGAGCAGACACCACAGCAGGAGAGTCCCTACAACCATTATTCTACAGACATTGAGCAGACACCACAACAGGAGAGTCCCCTTCAACCATTATTCTCCAGACATTGAGCAGACACCACAACAGGAGAGTCCCCTTCAACCATTATTCTCCAGACATTGAGCAGACACCACAGCAGGAGAGTCCCCTTCAACCATTATTCTACAGACATTGAGCAGACACCAACCATTATTCTCCAGACATTGAGCAGACACCACAGCAGGAGAGTCCCCTACAACCATTATTCTACAGACATTGAGCAGACACCACAACGTGGAGACAGTATAATGTAATGTGAGGCAGTATAATGTAATGTAATGTGGAGGCAGTATAATGTAATGTGACCTGGAGGCAGTATAATGTAATGTAATGTGGAGGCAGTATAATGTAATGTAATGTCGGAGGCAGGATAATGTAATGTGGAGGCAGTATAATGTAATGTGGAGGCAGTATAATGTAATGTGGAGGCAGTATAATGTAATGTGGAGGCAGTATAATGTAATGTGGAGGCAGTATAATGTAATGTGGAGGCAGTATAATGTAATGTAATGTGGTGGCAGTATAATGTAATGTAATGTGGAGGCAGTATAATGTAATGTAATGTGAGGCAGTATAATGTAATGTGGAGGCAGTATAATGTAATGTGGAGGCAGTATAATGTAATGTGAGGCAGTATAATATAATGTGGAGGCAGTATAATGTAATGTGGAGACAGTATAATGTAATGTGAGGCAGTATAATGTAATGTGAGCAGTATAATGTAATGTGAGGCAGTATAATGTTATGTGAGGCAGTATAATGTAATGTGGAGACAGTATAATGTAATGTGAGGCAGTATAATGTAATGTGAGGCAGTATAATGTAATGTGAGGCAGTATAATGTAATGTAATGTGGAGACAGTATAATGTAATGTGAGGCAGTATAATGTAATGTGGAGGCAGTATAATGTAATGTGGAGGCAGTATAATGTAATGTGGAGGCAGTATAATGTAATGTAATGTGGAGGCGGTATAATGTAATGTGATGTCGGAGGCGGTATAATGTAATGTGGAGGCAGTATAATGTAATGTGGAGTCAGTATAATGTAATGTGGAGGCAGTAAAATGTAATGTGGAGGCAGTATAATGTAATGTGCGGCAGTATAATGTAATGTGGAGGCAGTATAATGTAATGTGAGGCAGTATAAATGTAATGTGGAGGCAGTATAATGTATGTGGAGGCAGTAAATGTAATGTGGAGGCAGTATAATGTAATGTAATGTGGAGGCAGTATAATGTATTGTAATGTGGAGGCAGTATAATTATGTAATGTGAGGCAGTATAATGTAATGTGGAGGCAGTATAATGTAATGTGGAGGCAGTATAATGTAATGCGGAGGCAGTATAATGTAATGTGGAGGCAGTATAATGTAATGTAATGTGGAGGCAGTATAATGTAATGTGAGGCAGTATAATGTAATGTGGAGGCAGTATAATGTAATGTGGAGGCAGTATAATGTAATGTGGAGGCAGTATAATGTAATGTGGAGGCAGTATAATGTAATGTGGAGGCAGTATAATGTAATGTAATGTGGTGGCAGTATAATGTAATGTAATGTGGTGGCAGTATAATGTAATGTGGAGGCAGTATAATGTCATGTGGAGGCAGTATAATGTATGTGGAGGCAGTATAATGTAATATGGAGGCAGTATAATGTAATGTGACCTGGAGGCAGTATAATGTAATGTGGAGGCAGTATAATGTAATGTGGAGGCAGTATAATGTAATGTGGAGGCAGTATAATGTAATGTCGGAGGCAGTATAATGTAATGTGGAGGCAGTATAATGTAATGTAATGTGGAGGCAGTATAATGTAATGTGATGTCGGAGGCGGTATAATGTAATGTGGAGGCAGTATAATGTAATGTGGAGTCAGTAGAATGTAATGTCGGAGGCAGTATAATGTAATGCGGAGGCAGTATAATGTCATGCGGAGGCAGTATAATGTAATGCGGAGGCAGTATAATGTAATTGTGGAGGCAGTATAATGTAATGTGAGGCAGTATAATGTAATGTGGAGGCAGTATAATGTAATGTGAGGCAGTATAATGTAATGTGGAGGAAGTATAATGTAATGTGGAGGCAATATAATGTAATGTGGAGGCAGTATAATGTCATGTGGAGGCAGTATAATGTAATGTGAGGCAGTATAATGTAATGTGAGGCAGTATAATGTAATGTGAGGCAGTATAGTGTAATGTGGAGGCAGTATAATGTCATGTGGAGGCAGTATAATGTAATGGGAGGCAGTATAATGTAATGTGGAGGCAGTATAATGTAATGTGGAGGCAGTATAATGTAATGTAATGTCGGAGGCATTATAATGTAATGTGGAGGCAGTATAATGTATGGGAGGCAGTATAATGTAATGTGGAGGCAGTATACTGGAATGTAATGTCGGAGGCAGTATAATGTAATGTGGAGGCAGTATAATGTAATGTGAGGCAGTATAATGTAATGTCGGAGGCAGTATAATGTAATGTGGAGGCAGTATAATGTAATGTGGAGGCAGTATAATGTAATGTGGAGTCAGTATAATGTAATGTGAGGCAGTATAATGTAATGTGAGGCAGTTATAATGTAATGTGAGGCAGTATAATGTAATGTGAGGCGGTATAATGTAATGTGGAGTCAGTATAATGTAATGTGGAGTCAGTATAATGTAATGTGGAGGCAGTATAATGTAATGTGGAGTCAGTATAATGTAATGTGAGGCAGTATAATGTAATGTGGAGGCAGTATAATGTAATGTGAGGCAGTATAATGTAATGTGGAGGCAGTATAATGTAATGTGGAGGCAGTATAATGTAATGTGGAGGCAGTATAATGTAATGTAATGTGGAGGCAGTATAATGTAATGTAATGTGAGGCAGTATAATGTAATGTGGAGGCAGTATAATGTAATGTGGAGGCAGTATAATGTAATGCGGAGGCAGTATAATGTAATGTGGAGGTAGTATAATGTAATGTAATGTGAGGCAGTATAATGTAATGTGGAGGCAGTATAATGTAATGTGGAGGCAGTATAATGTAATGTGGAGGCAGTATAATGTAATGTAATGTGGAGGCAGTATAATGTAATGTAATGTGAGGCAGTATAATGTAATGTGAGGCAGTATAATGTAATGCGGAGACAGTATAATGTAATGTGGAGGCATTATAATGTAATGTGGAGGCAGTATAATGTAATGTGAGGCAGTATAATGTAATGTGGAGGCAGTATAATGTAATGTGAGGCAGTATAATGTAATGTGGAGGCAGTATAATGTAATGTGAGGCAGTATAATGTAATGTGGAGACAGTATAATGTAATGTGAGGCAGTATAATGTAATGTAATGTGGAGGCAGTATAATGTAATGTGACCTGGAGGCAGTATAATGTAATGTAATGTGGAGGCAGTATAATGTAATGTAATGTCGGAGGCAGTATAATGTAATGTGGAGGCAGTATAATGTAATGTGGAGGCAGTATAATGTAATGTGGAGGCAGTATAATGTAATGTGGAGGCAGTATAATGTAATGTGGAGGCAGTATAATGTAATGTGGAGGCAGTATAATGTAATGTGGAGGCAGTATAATGTAATGTAATGTGGTGGCAGTATAATGTAATGTAATGTGGAGGCAGTATAATGTAATGTAATGTGAGGCAGTATAATGTAATGTGGAGGCAGTATAATGTAATGTGAGGCAGTATAATGTAATGTGAGGCAGTATAATGTAATGTGAGGCAGTATAATGTAATGTGAGGCAGTATAATATAATGTGGAGGCAGTATAAATGTAATGTGAGGCAGTATAATATAATGTGGAGGCAGTATAATGTAATGTGGAGGCAGTATAATGTAATGTGAGGCAGTATAATGTAATGTGAGGCAGTATAATGTAATGTGAGGCAGTATAATATAATGTGGAGGCAGTATAATGTAATGTGGAGACAGTATAATGTAATGTGAGGCAGTATAATGTAATGTGAGGCAGTATAATGTAATGTGAGGCAGTATAATGTTATGTGAGGCAGTATAATGTAATGTGGAGACAGTATAATGTAATGTGAGGCAGTATAATGTAATGTGAGGCAGTATAATGTAATGTAATGTGGAGACAGTATAATGTAATGTGGAGGCAGTATAATGTAATGTGGAGGCAGTATAATGTAATGTGACCTGGAGGCAGTATAATGTAATGTAATGTGGAGGCAGTATAATGTAATGTGGAGGCAGTATAATGTAATGTGGAGGCAGTATAATGGAATGGAATGTCGGAGGCAGTATAATGTAATGTGGAGGCAGTATAATGTAATGTGAGGCAGTATAATGTAATGTCGGAGGCAGTATAATGTAATGTGGAGTCAGTATAATGTAATGTGGGGCAGTATAATGTAATGTGGAGGCAGTATAATGTAATGTGAGGCAGTATAATGTAATGTGAGGCGGTATAATGTAATGTGGAGGCAGTATAATGTAATGTGAGTCAGTATAATGTATGTGGAGTCAGTATAATGTAATGTGGAGTCAGTATAATGTAATGTGAGGCAGTATAATGTAATGTGGAGGCAGTATAATGTAATGTGAGGCAGTATAATGTAATGTGGAGGCAGTATAATGTAATGTGGAGGCAGTATAATGTAATTGGAGGCAAGTATAATGTAATGTAATGTGGAGGCAGTATAATGTAATGTGAGGCAGTATAATGTAATGTGGAGGCAGTATAATGTAATGTGGAGGCAGTATAATGTAATGCGGAGGCAGTATAATGTAATGTGGAGGCAGTATAATGTAATGTAATGTGGAGGCAGTATAATGTAATGTAATGTGAGGCAGTATAATGTAATGTGGAGGCAGTATAATGTAATGTGGAGGCAGTATAATGTAATGTGGAGGCAGTATTAATGTAATGTGGAGGCAGTATAATGTAATGTAATGTGAGGCAGTAAATGTAATGTGGAGGCAGTATAATGTAATGCGGAGGCAGTATAATGTAATGTGGAGGCAGTATAATGTAATGTGAGGCAGTATAATGTAATGTGGAGGCAGTATAATGTAATGTGAGGCAGTATAATGTAATGTCGGAGGCAGTATAATGTAATGTCGGAGGCAGTATAATGTAATGTGGAGCCAGTATAATGTAATGTCGGAGCTCTACAAGACAACATCCCCCAGACAGAGACAGTAAACCACACAGCTCTACAAGACAACTTCCCCCAGACAGAGACAGTAGACGGTAGATCACACGACAACATCCCCCAGACAGAGACAGTAGACGGTAGATCACACGACAACATCCCCCAGACAGAGACAGTAGATCACACGACAACATCCCCCAGACAGAGACAGTAGATCACACGACAACATCCCCCAGACAGAGACAGTAAACCACACAGCTCTACAAGACAACTTCCCCCAGACAGAGACAGTAGACGGTAGATCACACGACAACATCCCCCAGACAGAGACAGTAGACAGTAGATCACACGACAACATCCCCCAGACAGAGACAGTAGACGGTAGAGTGTGTCCTGACAGGCAGGCTGTCACCTCTCTAAGTATGAGTCACATCTAATTTACTCCCCACAGGGTGTGATGAGACAGACCACTACTGTAGTAGTAGGAGGAGAGGAGAGGAGAGGAGAGGAGAGGAGAGGAGAGGAGAGGAGAGGAGAGGAGAGGAGAGGAGAGGAGAGGACAGGAGGGGAGAGGACAGGAGGGGAGAGGACAGGAGAGGACAGGGGAGAGGACAGAAGAGGACAGGGGAGAGGAGAGGGAGAGGAGAGGAGAGGAGAGGAGAGGAGAGGAGAGGAGAGGAGAGGAGAGGAGAGGACAGGAGGGGAGAGGACAGGAGAGGACAGGGGAGAGGACAGAAGAGGACAGGGGAGAGGAGAGGAGAGGAGAGGAGAGGAGAGGAGAGGAGAGGAGAGGAGAGGAGAGGAGAGGAGAGGAGAGGAGAGGAGAGGAGAGGGGAGAGGACACGACAGGGGAGAGGACAGGACAGGACAGGACAGGACAGGAGAGGAGAGGAGAGGAGAGGAGAGGAGAGGAGAGGAGAGGAGAGGAGAGGAGAGGAGAGGAGAGGAGAATCACCAGAAGCTTCTCCAATCCACAGGGGACTGGCTCAGGCAGTCGTCAAACATTGACACACTAACACTCTCTGGCTGAAGCAACCCACGACACTACCCCCTATTCAGCAGTTATGTAGCCTAACCCACGACACGACCCTCTATTCAACAGTTATGTAGCCTAACCCACGACACGACCCTCTATTCAACAGTTATGTAGCCTAACCCACGACACGACCCTCTATTCAACAGTTATGTAGCCTAACCCACGACACGACCCTCTATTCAACAGTTATGTAGCCTAACTCACGACACGACCCTCTATTCAACAGTTATGTAGCCTAACCCACGACACGACCCTCTATTCAACAGTTATGTAGCCTAACCCACGACACGACCCTCTATTCAACAGTTATGTAGCCTAACCCACGACACGACCCTCTATTCAACAGTTATGTAGCCTAACCCACGACACGACCCTCTATTCAACAGTTATGTAGCCAAACCCACGACACGACCCTCTATTCAACAGTTATGTAGCCTAACTCACGACACGACCCTCTATTCAACAGTTATGTAGCCTAACTCACGACACGACCCTCTATTCAACAGTTATGTAGCCTAACCCACGACACGACCCTCTATTCAACAGTTATGTAGCCTAACTCACGACACGACCCTCTATTCAACAGTTATGTAGCCTAACTCACGACACGACCCTCTATTCAACAGTTATGTAGCCTAACTCACGACACGACCCTCTATTCAACAGTTATGTAGCCTAACCCACGACACGACCCTCTATTCAACAGTTATGTAGCCTAACCCACGACACGACCCTCTATTCAACAGTTATGTAGCCTAACTCACGACACGACCCTCTATTCAACAGTTATGTAGCCTAACCCACGACACGACCCTCTATTCAACAGTTATGTAGCCTAACTCACGACACGACCCTCTATTCAACAGTTATGTAGCCTAACCCACGACACGACCCTCTATTCAACAGTTATGTAGCCTAACTCACGACACGACCCTCTATTCAACAGTTATGTAGCCTAACTCACGACACGACCCTCTATTCAACAGTTATGTAGCCTAACTCACGACACGACCCTCTATTCAACAGTTATGTAGCCTAACTCACGACACGACCCTCTATTCAACAGTTATGTAGCCTAACCCACGACACGACCCTCTATTCAACAGTTATGTAGCCTAACCCACGACACGACCCTCTATTCAACAGTTATGTAGCCTAACTCACGACACGACCCTCTATTCAACAGTTATGTAGCCTAACTCACGACACGACCCTCTATTCAACAGTTATGTAGCCTAACCCACGACACGACCCTCTATTCAACAGTTATGTAGCCTAACCCACGACACGACCCTCTATTCAACAGTTATGTAGCCTAACCCACGACACGACCCTCTATTCAACAGTTATGTAGCCTAACCCACGACCAGAAATAGAATACGCTGAGTGTACAAAACATTAAGAACACCTGCTCTTTCCATGACATAGACCGACCAGGTGAATCCAGGTGAAAGATATGATCCCTTATTGATGTCACTTGTTAAATCCACTTAGTGGGTGCCAGGCGCACCAGTTTGTGTCTCTACCCATTTCCTCTGTTGTAGTGTCTATAACCCTTTCCTCTCTCTGTTGTAGTGTCTATAACCCTTTCCTCTCTCTGTTGTAGCGTCTATAACCCTTTCCTCTCTCTGTTGTAGTGTCTATAACCCTTTCCTCTCTCTGTTGTAGTGTCTATAACCCTTTCCTCTCTCTGTTGTAGTGTCTATAACCCTTTCCTCTCTCTGTTGTAGTGTCTATAACCCTGTCCTTTCTCTGTTGTAGTGTCTATAACCCTTTCCTTTCTCTGTTGTAGTGTCTATAACCCTTCCTCTCTCTGTTGTAGTGTCTATAACCCTTTCCTCTCTCTGTTGTAGTGTCTATAACCCTTTCCTCTCTCTGTTGTAGTGTCTATAACCCTTTCCTCTCTCTGTTGTAGTGTCTATAACCCTTTCCTCTCTCTGTTGTAGTGTCTATAACCCTTTCCTCTCTCTGTTGTAGTGTCTATAACCCTTTCCTCTCTCTGTTGTAGTGTCTATAACCCTTTCCTCTCTCTGTTGTAGTGTCTATAACCCTTTCCTCTCTCTGTTGTAGTGTCTATAACCCTTTCCTCTCTCTGTTGTAGTGTCTATAACCCTTTCCTCTCTCTGTTGTAGTGTCTATAACCCTTTCCTCTCTCTGTTGTAGTGTCTATAACCCTTTCCTCTCTCTGTTGTAGTGTCTATAACCCTTTCCTCTCTCTGTTGTAGTGTCTATAACCCTTTCCTCTCTCTGTTGTAGTGTCTATAACCCTTTCCTCTCTCTGTTGTAGTGTCTATAACCCTGTCCTCTCTCTGTTGTAGTGTCTATAACCCTGTCCTCTCTCTGTTGTAGTGTCTATAACCCTTTCCTCTCTCTGTTGTAGTGTCTATAACCCTTTCCTCTCTCTGTTGTAGTGTCTATAACCCTTTCCTCTCTCAGTTGTAGTGTCTATAACCCTTTCCTCTCTCTGTTGTAGTGTCTATAACCCTTTCCTCTCTCTGTTGTAGTGTCTATAACCCTGTCCTCTCTCTGTTGTAGTGTCTATAACCCTGTCCTCTCTCTGTTGTAGTGTCTATAACCCTTTCCTCTCTCTGTTGTAGTGTCTATAACCCTTTCCTCTCTCTGTTGTAGTGTCTATAACCCTTTCCTCTCTCTGTTGTAGTGTCTATAACCCTTTCCTCTCTCTGTTGTAGTGTCTATAACCCTTTCCTCTGTTGTAGTGTCTATAACCCTGTCCTCTCTCTGTTGTAGTGTCTATAACCCTTTCCTCTCTCTGTTGTAGTGTCTATAACCCTTTCCTCTCTCTGTTGTAGTGTCTATAACCCTTTCCTCTCTCTGTTGTAGTGTCTATAACCCTTTCCTCTCTCTGTTGTAGTCTATAACCCTTTCCTCTCTCTGTTGTAGTGTCTATAACCCTTTCCTCTCTCTGTTGTAGTGTCTATAACCCTTTCCTCTCTCTGTTGTAGTGTCTATAACCCTTTCCTCTCTCTGTTGTAGTGTCTATAACCCTTTCCTCTCTCTGTTGTAGTGTCTATAACCCTTTCCTCTCTCTGTTGTAGTGTCTATAACCCTTTCCTCTCTCTGTTGTAGTGTCTATAACCCTTTCCTCTGTTATAGTGTCTATAACCCTTTCCTCTCTCTGTTGTAGTGTCTATAACCCTTTCCTCTGTTGTAGTGTATTTCCAAGAGAAATAAACATAAAAGGCAATGTAAGGGTTAATGCATCTCAGAGTGAACCACAGAGGGTTCATGTATCTCAGAGTGACCCACAGAGGGTTCATGTATCTCAGAGTGACCCACAGAGGGTTCATGTATCTCAGAGGGAACCACAGAGGGTTAATGTATATCAGAATGAACCACAGAGGGGTCATGTATCTCAGAATGAACCACAGAGGGGTAATGTATCTCAGAATGAACCACAGAGGGGTAATGTATCTCAGAATGAACCACAGAGGGGTAATGTATCTCAGAATGAACCACAGAGGGGTAATGTATCTCAGAATGAACCACAGAGGGGTAATGTATCTCAGAGTGAGTGTTAGAGTGTGTTTGTCCCCTCACAGTCCCCTGTCGTTCCATGAGATGTTGTTTAATCTTTTCTTAAAAGGTAATGTTATATAAGGACTATGTACCTTCTCCATAGAGACTGAGGTTCCACCACCATCTTGTTGGCATCCCACATAGAGTTGGGGTTAGGGTCAGATGGATAGGGTTAAAGGTTATAGGGGTCATGGGTTAGGTTAGCATACATACTTCCTCCATAAAGACTGGGGTTCCACCACCATCTCGTTGCGTCCCACAGAGGCGATGAAGGCGAAGGGCCAGGCCAGCAGCATCATGAAGGCTGCCAGGAACAACCGGATGGGGAACAGAGTCACCGTCATCAACGCTATCTGAATGGAGACAAAGATGGAGAGAAGAGCTGTAGACAGACACCTTGGATAGATAGAAGAGAGCTGTAGACAGACACCTTGGATAGATAGATAGATAGATAGATAGATAGATAGATAGATAGATAGATAGATAGATAGATAGATAGATAGATAGATAGATAGATAGATAGATAGATAGATAGATAGATAGATAGATAGATAGATAGATAGATAGATAGATAGATAGATAGATAGATAGATAGATAGATAGATAGATAGATAGATAGATAGATAGATAGATAGATAGATAGATATATAGATAGATAGATAGAAGAGAGCTGCAGACAGACAGACAGACAGCTTGGATAGATAGAACAGAGCTGTAGACAGACAGACAGGATCAGCTTGGATAGATAGAACAGAGCTGCAGACAGACAGCTTGGATAGATAGAAGAGAGTCGTAGACAGACAGGAACAGCTTGGATAGATAGAAGAGAGCTGCAGACAGACAGGAACAGCTTGGATAGATAGAAGAGAGCTGTAGACAGACAGCTTGGATAGATAGAACAGAGCTGTAAACAGACAGGAACAGCTTGGATAGATAGAAGAGAGCTGCAGACAGAGACAGGAACAGCTTGGATAGATAGAAGAGAGTCGTAGACAGACAGACACCTTGGATAGATAGAAGAGAGCTGTAGACAGACACCTTGGATAGATAGAAGAGAGCTGCAGACAGACAGGAACAGCTTGGATAGATAGAAGAGAGCTGTAGACAGACAGGAACAGCTTGGATAGATAGAAGAGAGCTGTAGACAGACAGCTTGGATAGATAGAACAGAGCTGTAAACAGACAGGAACAGCTTGGATAGATAGAAGAGAGCTGCAGACAGACAGACAGGAACAGCTTGGATAGATAGAAGAGAGTCGTAGACAGACAGACACCTTGGATAGATAGAAGAGAGCTGTAGACAGACACCTTGGATAGATAGAAGAGAGCTGTAGACAGACACCTTGGATAGATAGAAGAGAGCTGCAGACAGACAGGAACAGCTTGGATAGATAGAAGAGAGCTGTAGACAGACAGGAACAGCTTGGATAGATAGAAGAGAGCTGTAGACAGACAGCTTGGATAGATAGAACAGAGCTGTAAACAGACAGGAACAGCTTGGATAGATAGAAGAGAGCTGCAGACAGACAGACAGGAACAGCTTGGATAGATAGAAGAGAGTCGTAGACAGACAGACACCTTGGATAGATAGAAGAGAGCTGTAGACAGACACCTTGGATAGATAGAAGAGAGCTGCAGACAGACAGGAACAGCTTGGATAGATCCAACAAACTTTACAGTGGGCACTGTATATTTGGGCAGCTAGCGTTCTCCTGGCATCCACCAAACTGTGACGACCCTCCCACTCTGTGACGACCCTCCCACTCTGTGACGACCCTCCCACTCTGTGACGACCCTCCCACTCTGTCTGCCGAATTTCTTTCTCTATGCTCTTGATTTCCTTATTAGGATGTCGGTGGGCGGAGCCGGGAAGGTCGTCAGAGAAATGGGACACACCTTTCCCCCATTCATTGAGGAGACTCTCTCCATGCAGACAAACTGGTGGATTTTTGGTTGTGGAATTTTGTGGTTTGTTTGTTTTGGCACCTCTCAACACCCCTCATTATCACCACCTACGAACACATCCGCTCACACTACTGATTACTGACTATACACACACACACACACACACACACACACACACACACACACACACACACACACACACACACACACACACACACACACACACACACACACACCATTGTTAATTGTATATAGTGTACTTTAGTTAATAAATATATTTTAGCTATATTCCTTATATCCACGTCTTCTCCCTCTTTGTTACGGGCTACGAGCCGGTTCGTGACAAAACCCAGATTTGTCCATCGGACTGCCAGATGGTGCAGCGTGATTCATCATTCCAGAGAACGTGTTTCCACTGCTCCAGAGTCCAATGGCGGCGAGCTTTACACCACTCCAGCCAACGCTTGGCATTGTGCTTTGTGATCTTAGGCTTGTGTGCGGCTGCTCTGCCATGGAAACCCATTTCGTGAAGCTCCCGACGAACAGTTATTGTGCTGATGTTGCTTCCCAGAGGCAGTTTGTGACTCGGTAGTGAATGCTGCAACGAAGACAGACGATTTGTACGAGAAACGCTCTTCAGCACCCGGTGGTCCTGTTCTGTGAGCTCGTGTGGCCTACCACTTTGCGGCTGAGCCGTTGTTTCTCTTAGAAGTTTCCACTTCACAATAACAGCACTGACAGTAGGCATAAGATCACTGCACCTGTACATAGCCCATCTGTAAATAGCCCATCCAACTACCTCATCCCCATACTGTTATTTATTTTTTGCTCCTTTGCACCCCAGTATCTCTACTTGCACATTCATCTTCTGCACTTACAGGTATATCACTCCAGTGTTTAATTGCTCAATTGTAATTACTTCACCACTACGGCCTATTTATTGCCTTTACCTCCCTAATCTTACCTCATTTGTACACACTGTAAATAGATTTTATGTCTATTGTGTTATTGACTGTATGTGTTGTTTATCCCATGTGTAACTCTGTGTTGTTGTCTGTTCACACTGCTTTGCTTTATCTTGGCCAGGTCGCAGTTGTAAATGACAACTTGTTCTCAACTCGTCTACCTGGTTAAAGAAAGGTGAAATCAATACCATTTTTAAAAAACAGTTGACCCGGGGGGACAGCTCTAGCAGGGCAGAAATTTGACGATTTTGACTTGTTGGAAAGGTGGCATCCTATGACGTTGCCACGTTGAAAGTCACTGAAGTCTTCAGTAAGGCCATTCTACTGGTAATGTTTGTCTATGGAGATTGCATGGATGTGTGCTCGATTTTATACACCTGTCAGCAACGGGTGTGGCTGAAATAGCCCGAATCTACGAATTTGAAGTGGTGTCCTCATACTGCTGTATATATAGTGGATGAAGGGGTGTCCTGTATATATAGTGTATGAAGGGGTGTCCTGTATATATTCTCATTTTAAAGGGATAGTGGTTGGCTCCTTCTTCTTTTAAAGGGATACTGGTTGGCTCCTTCTCCTTTTAAAAGGGACAGTGGTTGGCTCCTTCTTCTTTTAAAGGGATACTGGTTGGCTCCTTCTCCTTTTAAAGGGATAGTGGTTGGCTCCTTCTCCTTTTAAAGGGACAGTGGTTGGCTCCTTCTCCTTTTAAAAGGGACAGTGGTTGGCTCCATCTCCTTTTAAAGGGACAGCGGTTGGCACCTTCTCCTTTTAAAGGGATACTGGTTGGCTCCATCTCCTTTAAAGGGACAGTGGTTGGCTCCTTCTCCTTTTAAAGGGATAGTGGTTGGCTCCTTCTTTTAAAGGGATAGTGGTTGGCTCCTTCTCCTTTTAAAGGGACAGTGGTTGGCTCCTTCTCATTTTAAAGGGATAGTGGTTGGCTCCTTCTCCTTTTAAAGGGATAGTGGTTGGCTCCTTCTCCTTTTAAAGGGATAGCGGTTGGCTCCTTCTCCTTTTAAAGGGATAGTGGTTGGCTCCTTCTCCTTTTAAAGGGATACTGGTTGGCTCCTCCTTCTTTTAAAGGGATAGTGGTTGGCTCCTTCTCCTTTTAAAGGGATAGTGGTTGGCTCCTTCTCCTTTTAAAGGGATAGTGGTTGGCTCCTTCTCCTTTTAAAGGGATAGTGGTTGGCTCCTTTTAAAGGGATAGTGGTTGGCTCCTTCTCCTTTAAAGGGATAGTGGTTGGCTCCTTCTCCTTTAAAGGGATAGTGGTTGGCTCCTTCTCCTTTTAAAGGGATAGCAGTTGGCTCCTTCTCCTTTTAAAGGGATAGCGGTTGGCTCCTTCTCCTTTTAAAGGGATAGCGGTTGGCTCCTTCTCCTTTTAAAGGGATAGCGGTTGGCTCCATCTCCTTTTAAAGGGATACTGGTTGGCTCCTTCTCCTTTTAAAGGGATAGTGGTTGGCTCCTTCTCCTTCTAAGGGATAGTGGTTGGCTCCTTCTCCTTTTAAAGGGATAGTGGTTGGCTCCTTTTAAAGGGATAGTGGTTGGCTCCTTCTCCTTTAAAGGGATAGTGGTTGGCTCCTTCTCCTTTAAAGGGATAGTGGTTGGCTCCTTCTCCTTTTAAAGGGATACTGGTTGGCTCCTTTTAAAGGGATAGTGGTTGGCTCCTTCTCCTTTTAAAGGGATACTGGTTGGCTCCTTCTCCTTTTAAAGGGATACTGGTAGGCTCCTTCTCCTTTTAAAGGGATAGCAGTTGGCTCCTTCTCCTTTTAAAGGGATAGTGGTTGGCTCCTTTTAAAGGGATAGTGGTTGGCTCCTTCTCCTTTAAAGGGATAGTGGTTGGCTCCATCTCCTTTTAAAGGGATACTGGTTGGCTCCTTCTCCTTTTAAAGGGATACTGGTTGGCTCCTTCTCCTTTAAAGGGATAGTGGTTGGCTCCTTCTCCTTTTAAAGGGATACTGGTTGGCTCCTTCTCCTTTAAAGGGATAGTGGTTGGCTCCTTCTCCTTTTAAAGGGATAGTGGTTGGCTCCTTCTCCTTTAAAGGGACAGTGGTTGGCTCCATCTCCTTTTAAAGGGATACTGGTTGGCTCCTTCTCCTTTTAAAGGGATACTGGTTGGCTCCTTCTCCTTTTAAAGGGATACTGGTTGGCTCCTTCTCCTTTTAAAGGGATAGTGGTTGGCTCCTTCTCCTTTTAAAGGGATAGTGGTTGGCTCCTTCTCCTTTTAAAGGGATAGTGGTTGGCTCCTTTTAAAGGGATAGTGGTTGGCTCCTTCTCCTTTTAAAGGGATACTGGTTGGCTCCTTTTAAAGGGATAGTGGTTGGCTCCTTTTCCTTTTAAAGGGATAGTGGTTGGCTCCTTCTCCTTTTAAAGGGACAGTGGTTGGCTCCTTCTCCTTTTAAAGGGACAGTGGTTGGCTCCTTCTCCTTTTAAAGGGATAGTGGTTGGCTCCTTCTCCTTTTAAAGGGACAGTGGTTGGCTCCTTCTCCTTTTAAAGGGATAGTGGTTGGCTCCTTCTCCTTTTAAAGGGATAGTGGTTGGCTCCTTCTCCTTTTAAAGGGATAGCAGTTGGCTCCTTCTCTTTTTAAAGGGATAGTGGTTCACAGGGTGCCATGTCGGACAAACACACTGAGGTCAACACAGGCTGTGAGACATCATGACACATTGACCACCACCACACTGACGATACGTAAAAGCAGAGTGACTTTATAAGACTGGCCAGACATCTGGGAATCCTCCTGTGGGAGATGTTGAACACAACTAAAGGCTGGGAGGCTGTTAGTGTAGGACTGACTGGTAGTTGGGACTGTCAGTCACACCACACAGAGTGACTGACTGGTAGTTGGGCCTGGTAGTTGGGACTGGTAGTTGGGACTATCAGTCAAACCACACAGAGTGACTGACTGGTAGTTGGGACTGTCAGTCAAACTACACAGAGTGACTGACTGGTAGTTGGGACTGCCAGTCAAACCACACAGAGTGACTGACTGGTAGTTGGGACTATCAGTCAAACTACACAGAGTGACTGACTGGTAGTTGGGCCTATCAGTCAAACTACACAGAGTGACTGACTGGTAGTTGGGACTATCAGTCAAACTACACAGAGTGACTGACTGGTAGTTGGGACTATCAGTCAACTACACAGAGTGACTGACTGGTAGTTGGGACTATCAGTCAAACTACACAGAGTGACTGACTGGTAGTTGGGACTATCAGTCAAACTACACAGAGTGACTGACTGGTAGTTGGGACTATCAGTCAAACTACACAGAGTGACTGACTGGTAGTTGGGACTATCAGTCAAACTACACAGAGTGACTGACTGGTAGTTGGGACTATCAGGCAAACTACACAGAGTGACTGACTGGTAGTTGGGACTGGTAGTTGGGACTATCAGTCAAACCACACAGAGTGACTGACTGGTAGTTGGGACTGTCAGTCAAACTACACAGAGTGACTGACTGGTAGTTGGGACTAACAGTCAAACCACACAGAGTGACTGACTTGTAGTTGGGACTATCAGTCAAACCACACAGAGTGACTGACTTGTAGTTGGGACTATCAGTCAAACCACACAGAGTGACTGACTTGTAGTTGGGACTATCAGTCAAACCACACAGAGTGCCTGACTGGTAGTTGGGACTGTCAGTCAAACCACACAGAGTGACTGACTGGTAGTTGGGACTAACAGTCAAACTACACAGAGTGACTGACTGGTAGTTGGAACTATCAATCAAACTACACAGAGTGACTGACTGGTAGTTGGGACTGTCAGTCAAACCACACAGAGTGACTGACTGGTAGTTGGGACTATCAGTCAAACCACAGAGTGACTGACTGGTAGTTGGGACTAACAGTCAAACTACACAGAGTGACTGACTGGTAGTTGGGACTATCAGTCAAACCACACAGAGACGTAACTCACAGACGTCAACACAGCCAGGAGAAACATCCCAGTGGATCAACTACCACGACTACGACCATATTTGGTAAAAAGCGACCTGACAAAAAATAACATTAAAGGGGAAAACAGCGCTTTAAAACACCATCTGGTGATCAACACATCCCTCTGGACTCATGTAGCAGATGAGAATATGTCTAACTCACCACCCAGCCTGAATAGACCGTTTTTTCAGTCAGCGACTGCGTTAATAAGACGCTTCAGGGAGGGGGGGGGGGGGGGGTCACGTGTTTGTCAGGCAGACGTCCTGGGGGTTTGAGCCTCGGGGGGGGGGGGAAGTGGCCGAATCAGGAGGAAGTTGTCACGCTAAGCAAGCAGTGTGACATTCTTTACACTCTATAATACAACACAACCCTGTGGGCTCTAGACTGGTAGCAACGGCATAGCCTGGTCCCAGATCTCACGCCTCTTCCTCGTCGTGTTAGGTACGACACATATATATATGCAGTATGTGGACACCCCTTCATCCACTATATATACAGGACACCCCTTCATCCACTATATATACAGGACACCCCTTCATCCACTATATATACAGGACACCCCTTCATCCACTATATATACAGGACACCCCTTCATCCACTATATATACAGGACACCCCTTCATCCACTACATATACAGGACACCCCTTCATCCACTATATATACAGGACACCCCTTCATCCACTATATATACAGGACACCCCTTCATCCACTATATATACAGCAGTATGAGGACACCCCTTCATCCACTATATATACAGGACACCCCTTCATCCACTATATATACAGGACACCCCTTCATCCACTATATATACAGGACACCCCTTCATACACTATATATACAGGACACCCCTTCATCCACTATATATACAGCAGTATGTGGACACCCCTTCATCCACTATATATACAGGACACCCCTTCATCCACTATATATACAGGACACCCCTTCATCCACTATATATACAGGACACCCCTTCATCCACTATATATACAGGACACCCCTTCATCCACTATATATACAGGACACCCCTTCATCCACTATATATACAGGACACCCCTTCATCCACTATATATACAGGACACCCCTTCATCCACTATATATACAGCAGTATGAGGACACCCCTTCATCCACTATATATACAGCAGTATGTGGACACCCCTTCATCCACTATATATACAGCAGTATGTGGACACCCCTTCATCCACTATATATACAGCAGTATGTGGACACCAATTCATCCACTATATATACAGGACACCCCTTCATCCACTATATATACAGGACACCCCTTCATCCACTATATATACAGCAGTATGAGGACACCCCTTCATCCACTATATATACAGGACACCCCTTCATCCACTATATATACAGGACACCCCTTCATCCACTATATATACAGGACACCCCTTCATCCACTATATATACAGGACACCCCTTCATCCACTATATATACAGCAGTATGAGGACACCCCTTCATCCACTATATATACAGGACACCCCTTCATCCACTATATATACAGGACACCCCTTCATCCACTATATATACAGCAGTATGAGGACACCCCTTCATCCACTATATATACAGCAGTATGAGGACACCCCTTCATCCACTATATATACAGCAGTATGAGGACACCCCTTCATCCACTATATATACAGCAGTATGTGGACACCCCTTCATCCACTATATATACAGGACAACCCCTTCATCCACTATATATACAGGACACCCCTTCATCCACTATATATACAGCAGTATGAGGACACCCCTTCATCCACTATATATACAGCAGTATGAGGACACCCCCTTCATACACTATATATACAGCAGTATGTGGACACCCCTTCATCCACTATATATACAGGACACCCCTTCATCCACTATATATACAGCAGTATGTGGACACCCCTTCATCCACTATATATACAGCAGTATGTGGACACCCCTTCATCCACTATATATACAGCAGTATGAGGACACCCCTTCATCCACTATATATACAGGACACCCCTTCATCCACTATATATACTACAGTATGAGGACACCCCTTCATCCACTATATATACAGGACACCCCTTCATACACTATATATACAGGACACCCCTTCATCCACTATATATACAGCAGTATGTGGACACCCCTTCATCCACTATATATACAGGACACCCCTTCATCCACTATATATACAGGACACCCCCTTCATCCACTATATATACAGCAGTATGAGGACACCCCTTCATCCACTATATATACAGCAGTATGAGGACACCCCTTCATCCACTATATATACAGCAGTATGAGGACACCCCTTCATCCACTATATATACAGGACACCCCTTCATCCACTATATATACAGGACACCCCTTCATCCACTATATATACAGCAGTATGTGGACACCCCTTCATCCACTATATATACAGCAGTATGAGGACACCCCTTCATCCACTATATATACAGGACACCCCTTCATACACTATATATACAGCAGTATGTGGACACCCCTTCATCCACTATATATACAGCAGTATGAGGACACCCCTTCATCCACTATATATACAGGACACCCCTTCATCCACTATATATACAGCAGTATGAGGACACCCCTTCATCCACTATATATACAGCAGTATGAGGACACCCCTTCATCCACTATATATACAGGACACCCCTTCATACACTATATATACAGGACACCCCTTCATACACTATATATACAGGACACCCCTTCATACACTATATATACAGCAGTATGTGGAAACCCCTTCATCCACTATATATACAGGACACCCCTTCATCCACTATATATACAGCAGTATGAGGACACCCCTTCATCCACTATATATACAGCAGTATGAGGACAACCCCTTCATCCACTATATATACAGGACACCCCTTCATACACTATATATACAGGACACCCCTTCATCCACTATATATACAGGACACCCCTTCATCCACTATATATACAGCAGTATGAGGACACCCCTTCATCCACTATATATACAGCAGTATGAGGACACCCCTTCATCCACTATATATACAGGACACCCCTTCATCCACTATATATACAGGACACCCCTTCATCCACTATATATACATTAGTATGTGGACACCCCTTCATCCACTATATATACAGCAGTATGTGGAAACCCCTTCATCCACTATATATACAGGACACCCCTTCATCCACTATATATACAGGACACCCCTTCATACACTATATATACAGGACACCCCTTCATACACTATATATACAGGACACCCCTTCATCCACGACACAAACAGAGTTCTAAACCCACGCTAGCAATGTCCCCAACAACCATTCAGAGAGCTGGTCAACAGACTGCCAGAGGACAGGAGAGTTCACCTAGCCTACACTGTCTCAAACTCATTTTAAATTAGTTTCATTGGTCTACATTAACAACAAAAAATGTATTTTTCTGCCCAGACTAACCTACATTATGAATGTAATGCATTCTGGGAAATATTTATAGAGAATCCAAACGTGTGAGAATACTTGTACAGCCACACTGAATGAAAACATGTGCTGCGTTACTGAAACGGGGAGGAGGAGGAGTCAGTGGTTTCAGCCACGTTACCATGACAATAGGCCTACGACTATAACAGGACATGAAATGTCCCCCCCCCCCCCCTTATCAACTGTGACACAGACCGTTTCAGTGGTGTTTTGACTTACATAACGGCTACATACCAAGTGAACCGCGGCGGAACCTTACCTACATTCTAGTAAAGCACCGAGGTCAGTCTCAGTGGTGTGTTGACTTACATAATGAAACCTAGCCTACATTCTAGTAAAGCACCGAGGTCAGTCTCAGTGGTGTGTTGACTTACATAACGAAACCTAGCCTACATTCTAGTAAAGCACCGAGGTCAGTCTCAGTGGTATGTTGACTTACATAATGAAACCTAGCCTACATTCTAGTAAAGCACCGAGGTCAGTCTCAGTGGTGTGTTGACTTACATAACGAAACCTAGCCTACATTCTAGTAAAGCACCGAGGTCAGTCTCAGTGGTGTGTTGACTTACATAATGAAACCTAGCCTACATTCTAGTAAAGCACCGAGGTCAGTCTCAGTGGTGTGTTGACTTACATAATGAAACCTCGCCTACATTCTAGTAAAGCACCGAGGTCAGTCTCAGTGGTGTGTTGACTTACATAATGAAACCTGGCCTACATTCTAGTAAAGCACCGAGGTCAGTCTCAGTGGTGTGTTGACTTACATATCGAAACCTAGCCTACATTCTAGTAAAGCACCGAGGTCAGTCTCAGTGGTGTGTTGACTTACATAATGAAACCTAGCCTACATTCTAGTAAAGCACCGAGGTCAGTCTCAGTGGTGTGTTGACTTACATAACGAAACCTAGCCTACATTCTAGTAAAGCACCGAGGTCAGTCTCAGTGGTGTGTTGACTTACATAACGAAACCTAGCCTACATTCTAGTAAAGCACCGAGGTCAGTCTCAGTGGTGTGTTGACTTACATAATGAAACCTCGCCTACATTCTAGTAAAGCACCGAGGTCAGTCTCACAGAGGAAACGGTTCTCATTACAGTCGAGCGTTGAATAAGTTGAAACAAGAGGGACATTCACGGTCGTCGTTTCCTTTGAAACACTTCTAAAAACCGGGAGACAGTCGAGACACAAGCTTCTAACGCAGGAGTTTATTCCAATCCTACCCTGGAGGTACAGACACCTGTTCTACCTGATAATGAACTGCACCCACCTGGTGTCCCAGGTCTAAATCAGGCCCTGACTAGAGGGGAATCACCCACCTGGTGTCCCAGGTCTAAATCAGGCCCTGACTAGAGGGGAATCACCCACCTGGTGTCCCAGGTCTAAATCACTCCCTGACTAGAGGGGAATCACCCACCTGGTGTCCCAGGTCTAAATCACTCCCTGACTAGAGGGGAATCACCCACCTGGTGTCCCAGGTCTAAATCAGTCCCTGATTAGAGGGGAATCACCCACCTGGTGTCCCAGGTCTAAATCAGGCCCTGATTAGAGGGGAATCACCCACCTGGTGTCCCAGGTGGGGGGGTGGAAAGAGAAGGGTGAAAAATTAAGAGAGGAGGTAGAGGAGAGAGAGGGGAGGGAGAGAGAGAGAGAGAGGGGAGGGAGAAAGAGAGAAAGAGAGAGAGAGAGAGGGGAGGGAGAAAGAGAGAAAGGCAGAGAGAGAGAGAGAGAGAGGGGAAGGAGAAAGAGAGAAAGAGAGAGAGAGAGAGGGGCGGGAGAAAGAGAGAAAGGCAGAGAGAGAGAGAGAGAGAGAGAGGGGAGGGAGAAAGAGAGAAAGGCAGAGAGAGAGAGAGAGAGAGAGAGAGGGGAGGGAGAAAGAGAGAAAGGCAGAGAGAGAGAGAGAGAGAGAGAGGGGGAGGGAGAAAGAGAGAAAGAGAGAGAGAGAGAGAGAGAGAGGGGAGGGAGAAAGAGAGAAAGAGAGAGGGAGAAAGAGAGAGAGAGAAAGAGAGAGAGGGAAAGAGAGAGGGGAGGGAGAGAGAGAGAGAGTGGAGGGAGAGAGAGAGAGAGAGAGAGAGAGAGAGACAGAGAGAGAGACAGAGAGAGAGAGAGAGAGAGAGAGAGAGAGAGAGAGAGAGACAGAGAGAGAGAGACAGAGAGAGAGAGAGAGAGAGAGAGAGAGAGAGAGGTGGATCGTACTACATTCAGATCCACAGAGGAAAGGAGTCATGTGGCTTTATTTTCCATGAAATATATTTCAGGCTGATTCAGTGGTAGACATTATAAAGCAGACATTTCGCATAGGAATGTGGACATTTATGACTGGGACGGTAAATGGCTCAAGGATGGTTAGGTCTCTAATAGGGAAATTAAATCCTCATTGACTTGTTGGTTTATCTGGATATAAGATTCAGGTAGAAACACCCTTTGTGAGGTCACTATAGATTCAGGTAGAACCCCCCCAGGTCACTATAGATTCAGGTAGAACCCCCCCAGGTCACTATAGATTCAGGTAGAACCCCCCCCAGGTCACTATAGATTCAGGTAGAACCCCCCAGGTCACTATAGATTCAGGTAGAACCCCCCCAGGTTACTATAGATTCAGGTAGAACCCCCCAGGTCACTATAGATTCAGGTAGAACCCCCCCCAGGTCACTATAGATTCAGGTAGAACCACCCTCTGTGAGATCACTATAGTTTCAGGTAGAATCACCCTCGGTGAGGTCACTATAGATTCAGGTAGAACCACCCTCTGTGAGATCACTATAGATTCAGGTAGAACCACCCTCGGTGAGGTCACTATTGATTCAGGTAAAAACCCCCCAGGTAACTATAGATTCAGGTAGAACCCCCCCAGGTCACTATAGATTCAGGAAGAACCACCCCAGATCATTATAGATTCAGGTAGAACCAGCCTCAGTGAGGTCACTATAGATTCAGGTAGAACCCCCCCAGGTTACTATAGATTCAGGTAGAACCCCCCCAGGTTACTATAGATTCAGGTAGAACCCCCCCAGGTCACTATAGATTCAGGTAAAAAAAAGAAGAAAAAAGGTCACTATAGATTCAGGTAGAACCCCCCCCCCCCCAGGTCACTATAGATTCAGGTAGAGCCCCCCCAGGTCACTATAGATTCAGGTAGAACCCCCCCAGGTCACTATAGATTCAGGTAGAACCCCCCCCAGGTCACTATAGATTCAGGTAGAACCCCCCCAGGTCACTATAGATTCAGGTAGAACCCCTCCCAGGTCACTATAGATTCAGGTAGAACCCCCCCCAGGTCACTATAGATTCAGGTAGAACCCCCCAGGTCACTATAGATTCAGGTAGAAACCCCCCAGGTCACTATAGATTCAGGTAGAACCCCCCCCAGGTCACTATAGATTCAGGTAGAACCCCCCAGGTCACGATAGATTCAGGTAGAACCCCCCAGGTCACTATAGATTCAGGTAGAACCACATTGACTCTGTACCGTAAGACCCTGTATATAGCCTCCACATTGACTCTGTACCGTAACACCCTGTATATAACCTCCACATTGACTCTGTACCGGCACCCCCTGTATATAGCCTCCACATTGACTCTGTACCGGTACCCCCTGTATATAGCCTCCACATTGACTCTGTACCGTAACACCCTGTATATAGCCTCCACATTGACTCTGTACCGGTACCCCCTGTATATAGCCTCCACATTGACTCTGTACCGGTACCCCCTGTATATAGCCTCCACATTGACTCTGTACCGTAACACCCTGTATATAGCCTCCACATTGACTCTGTACCGGTACCCCCTGTATATAGCCTCCACATTGACTCTGTACCGGTACCCCCTGTATATAGCCTCCACATTGACTCTGTACCGTAATACCCTGTATATAGCCTCCACATTGACTCTGTACCATAACACCCTGTATATAGCCTCCACATTGACTCTGTACCGGTACCCCCTGTATATTGCCTCCACATTGACTCTGTACCGGTACACCCTGTATATAGCCTTCACATTGACTCTGTACCGGTACCCCCTGTATATAGCCTCCACATTGACTCTGTACCGTAACACCCTGTATATAGCCTCCACATTGACTCTGTACCGGTACCCCCTGTATATAGCCTCCACATTGACTCTGTACCGGTACCCCCTGTATATAGCCTCCACATTGACTCTGTACCGGTACCCCCTGTATATAGCCTCCACATTGACTCTGTACCGTAATACCCTGTATATAGTCTCCACATTGACTCTGTACCGTAATACCCTGTTTAAAGCCTCCACATTGACTCTGTACCGTAATACCCTGTATAAAGCCTCCACATTGACTCTATACCGGTACCCCCTGTATATAGCCTCCACATTGACTCTGTACCGGTACCCCCTGTTTATAGCCTCCACAGTGACTCTGTACCGCAAACCCTGTATATAACCTCCACATTGACTCTGTACCGTAACACCCTGTATATAGTCTCCACATTGACTCTGTACGTAATACCCTGTATATAGCCTCCACATTGACTCTGTACCGGTACCCCCCTGTATATAGCCTCCACATTGACTCTGTACCGGTACCCCCTGTATATTGCCTCCACATTGACTCTGTACCGGTACCCCCTGTATATAGCCTCCACATTGACTCTGTACCGGTACCCCCTGTATATAGCCTCCACATTGACTCTGTACCGTAACACCCTGTATATAGCCTCCACATGGACTCTGTACCGTAATACCCTGTATATAGCCTCCACATGGACTCTGTACCGTAATACCCTGTATAAAGCCTCCACATTGACTCTGTACCGTAACACCCTGTATATAGCCTCCACATTGACTCTGTACCGTAACACCCTGTATATAGCCTCCACATGGACTCTGTACCGTAATACCCTGTATATAGCCTCCACATGGACTCTGTACCGTAATACCCTGTATATAGCCTCCACATGGACTCTGTACCGTAATACCCTGTATAAAGCCTCGCTATTGATATTTGACTGCTGCTGTGTAATTGTTACTTTTATTTACACTTTTTTTTCTTAAAGTATTGTTGGTTAAGGGCTTGTAAGCATATTGTATTCGGCGCATGTGGCAAATAACATTTGATTTGAACACGCGCACTAGGCTCGTTCAGAAGACAGGTTGTCGTTTTTAATGCCCTAAATATCAGGACCTGGCGGCCAAACGTTTGATTAAACAATCCAGAGACTGAAACAAATAAATCAAATGACTTTTAATTAAGGAGAATAAATCTATATACAATCCTGAAATGAGCTAGAAATGTCAATAGTAAAACAAAGCTTCAAACGATGTTACTACAGTGAACCCTGAATACAGAAAATGAACGGTGGTTTCACGGAGTTTGACAAGTCAATGAGAAGTAAAATATCTCTTCCTTAGTTGTTAATTTAGTCGAAATCTAAAGGCACAACCTAGATTCTTAAGTAGTTAAACATTTTATTACTCCAATTTCGTGAAATTGACTAATTGATACGTTTTTCATTTTCATCAACAACAACTTAAAATCGAAGGAATGCGTTTGATTTGACGTCCTGCACATGCGCAGTTCGCTGCGAGACGACCATTAAAACCCGATAACCTGTTTCTACGCATGCGCTTAGCTAACCAACGTCGCCATGACATCGCTTACAAATTGTGACCGGGGATTTCTATTGGACAGGCAATTTTATGCCTTATCTTCATACGGAACTGTGTTTGCTGTGTCTGTCAAGCGCCATCATTTTAATAGAAGAAGCAATGGAAGAGTTGCTGGCGTAGTGACATTCAGTGTCACTACTGGTTGTTGAACTCTGCACGCTTGGATCAAGTGGGATACATGCATTCTCTGGTCCATTTCATACTAATATACATTGTTAGCTAACTAATTACCCCCCCCCCCCCCCAGCGTTCAACAGAACACAGTGCAGAACATAATGCTCACATGGACAAGCCACACCAGACCAGATGCTGACTGAGCAGGAATACACAACTAAACTCAAGTGATGATGTTCAGGGGGGGCCTCTTGTGACTCTTTTGCAAAAGACGTATCCTCTTGTATTATAATTTTAATATATTATAATTTCTTAACATCGGTGGCTGGTTTATCAGCTAAGTTGCCTAACCACACCAAGACATGTGAATTGTTGTCTTATAGCTGCTACCCTGTGTGTCGTGGTTTATGTGCAAGATAATGCCGCTGTTTCCAAATATTTGTCCAGCTTGTTGTCAAGACTTGGTAGTCAGAGTATACGAGTCCAGTGAGCAACATGTAGCCAGCCTTCTAGCTAGTTGCTAGTCAGTTAGGCCAGCTAAATACCTTGATCGGTAGTTAGCTGGATGGCTAGCAACCCGATATATAAATCTTATCGATTTAAAAAAATCAAAATCAAAAATAAACATTGGTTTACGTGTTGCACCAGTTGTAATATTTTTTCCGCTTACCTTTGCCTTTTCCAACGGGGTGAATCTCAAGTCATGCACAAAGGGGTTCCTGAATGGAGGCGCCAGTTCCTTCTTCCCATCTCCTTCCCCAGGACACCGTCTGATGGTCGGGAACCTCATCCTCAACGAACCCGGAGAGAGGAAGGAACCTGTAAAATCAGGAAAAGCGACAGTAGCCAATTTGTTTTATGTTAAACGTTGTTTTGTTTTCGTGTTTGTGTCTAGCTAATTCCGGCACGGGTTATTATCTTCGTTCCCAAGAGGCTGGAGGATTAGCCAAGGATCATGTATTTGAAGTCGGGCGATAGCTTCCCTCGTACGCAGTACTGATGTTGGTACCTAGAATGCCAAACTGGAGTCCCCCTTCCTGGCTGCTTCTTCAGAACGCATGCGCCTAGTAGTCTAAATTGAAATCACTTTTACTTACTCAAGATAAACATATATATAAAGATTTAGCAGACGCTTTTATCCAGTGCGATTTAATTAACACTAGTTAGAGTCCATATATCTCCGTACTGGTCCCCCCGTGGGAATCGAACCCATAACTCTGGCGTTGTAAGCGCCATACGCTACCAACTAAGCCACACGTGTTCTCACATCTTTGCAGTATTAGTAACACGTTTATAAATTGTTAAATGTTTGCAGAGCTTATAAGACATTATAATAATGTATGTGGTGTTTATATTTGACCTGTTACACACAGTCTATAATATAAATGTTAGTTTTTTTACATTTTCGAACTTCCCCTGAGACACTCGCTGCGAGGAGGGTCACAGCCAGGGTCCCAATTGTCGAGGCTACCTGCCCTGCCGTGTCTATATTGGTTTGGAATTGTGTGATTCGTTATTATGGCGCTTGTCTATTTATTTCTTATTGGAATAAATGCGTTGGTGTTTCAGTCAGTCCTTGGTATTTATTTATCAGTCATTTGCACATAAAACGTATTGTCCAGTGCCGTATAATACGTGTTTTAAAACCAACACACTAGGTCTAAATGTAGTCTGTGACGTGGTACATTTCTTCACTTGGGAATCAAACATACTACTAATCGAATAATCTAAGAGCTGAATGAATCGATTTTTTTTGTTGCTCAGGATGCAATTTATGCAAATCATGAAGCATTGTAGCAGGCAAATGATTTTCTCTCTGACAGTAGAAGAGATGGGAACCCTGTCCTTTTGGTTTTGCTGCTATGGCAACAGGTGACTTTCTTTCTCATTGACCCTCTCTCTTCTCCAGACGGCTAATACAGTGGCATCAGTACAGTGTGTTTTTGCATGCTGTAGGCCTACATAGCAAATGCACAATCATTAAGCATCAGTGCTGATTTAAAGGCCCAGTTCTGTCAAAAACGTCATATTCCTGTGTTTTTATATGCGCCGCATGTAGAAAATATGAAGACACCTGCTAACATAGACTGACCAGGTGATCCAGAGACTGACCAGGTGATCCAGAGACTGACCAGGTGATCCATAGACTGGCCAGGTGATCCAGAGACTGGCCAGGTGATCCAGAGACTGACCAGGTGATCCATAGACTGGCCAGGTGATCCAGAGACTGACCAGGTGATCCAGAGACTGACCAGGTGATCCAGAGACTGGCCAGGTGATTCAGAGACTGACCAGGTGATCCAGAGACTGGCCAGGTGTCCAGAGACTGACCAGGTGATCCAGGGACGTTGTTTGTGATGTATATTTTCACACTGAGGTTGGAATAATATTGTGATAATGAGGCTAATGCCCACTTAGTTGTAAGACCTGCCCACTTAGTGTAAGACCCTGCCCACTTAGTGTAAGACCTGCCCACTAAGTGTAAGACCTGCCCACTTAGTGTTAGACCTGCCCACTAAGTGTGTATACCTGCCCACTAAGTGTTAGACCTTGACCCCACTTAGTGTAAGACCTGCCCACTAAGTGAGACCTGCCCACTTATGTTAGACCTGCCCACTAAGTGTTAGACCTGCCACTAAGTGTTAGACCTGCCCCACTTAGTGTAAGACCTGCCCACTAAGTGTTAGACCTGCCCACTTAGTGTTAGACCCTGCCCACTAAGTGTTAGACCTGCCCACTTAGTGTTAGACCTGCCCACTAAGTGTTAGACCTGCCCACTTAGTGTACGACCTGGCCCACTTAGTGTAAGACCTGCCCACTAAGTGTAAGACCTGCCCACCTTAGTGTTAGACTGCCCACTAAGTGTTAGACCTGCCCACTAAGGTTAGACCTGCCCCACTTAGTGTAAGACCTGCCCACTAAGTGTAAGACCTGCCCACTTAGTGTTAGAGCCTGCCCACTAAGTGTAGACCTGCCCACTAAGTGTTAGACCTGCCCACTTAGTGTAAGACCTGCCCACTCAGTGTTAGACCTGCCCACTTAGTGTTAGACATGCCCACTAAGGTTTTAAACCTGCCCACTTAGTGTAAGACCTGCCCACTTAGTGTAAACCTGCCCACTAGTTTTAGACATGCCCACTAAGTTTAGACCCCCACTTATGGTAAGACCTTCCCACCTTAGTGTTATACCTTCCCACTTAGTGTAAGACTGCCCACTTAGTGTACGACATGTTTGAAAAGCCCCCCCCCCACTCAGCCACACCCATACAGCCTAGATAAATGCCTGTTTTAAAAGAATGCTCTTCGCTAAAGTAATTTTTTTTCTTTTGGACCATTTTAATTTTGTAAACAATCAACAGTAAAGTAACTTTTTGTTTTTTACCCAGAAATGATTTGATATTGAGATTAAAAAAATAAAACATCTGCATTGGATCTTAAGTCTTGGGTGATTCCCAAATCGCACTCTATCTCCTATATAGTGCACTACTTTGGTCCAGGGCTGATAGTGCACTACTTTGGTCCAGGACTGATAGTGCACTACTTTGGTCCAGGGCTGATAGTGCACTACTTTGGTCCAGGGCTGATAGTGCACTACTTTGGTCCAGGGCTGATAGTGCACTACTTTGGTCCAGGACTGATAGTGCACTACTTTGGTCCAGGGCTGATAGTGCACTACTTTGGTCCAGGGCTGATAGTGCACTACTTTGGTCCAGGGCTGATAGTGCACTACTTTGGTCCAGGACTGATAGTGCACTACTTTGGTCCAGGACTGATAGTGCACTACTTTGGTCTAGGGCTGATAGTGCACTACTTTGGTCCAGGGCTGATAGTGCACTACTTTGGTCCAGGGCTGATAGTGCACTACTTTGGTCCAGGACTGATAGTGCACTACTTTGGTCCAGGGCTGATAGTGCACTACTTTGGTCCAGGACTGATAGTGCACTACTTTGGTCCAGGACTGATAGTGCACTACTTTGGTCCAGGACTGATAGTGCACTACTTTGGTCCAGGGCTGATAGTGCACTACTTTGGTCCAGGGCTGATAGTGCACTACTTTGGTCCAGGACTGATAGTGCACTACTTTGGTCCAGGACTGATAGTGCACTAATTTGGTCCAGGACTGATAGTGCACTACTTTGGTCCAGGGCTGATAGTGCACTACTTTGGTCCAGGACTGATAGTGCACTACTTTGGTCCAAGGGCTGATAGTGCACTACTTTGGTCCAGGATGATAGTGCACTACTTTGGTCCGGGCCCTAGGGGATAGGGTGCCATTTGGGACTCAATCCACCAGCAAGCTACACCCTTTCATTAGATGGTGATGAAGATCACCATTGAAGAACTTAACCATGCAAGAACTTCTAGCCTTCCTCACAAGGCAATCCTTCTCAAATTCTGGTTGGATAAGTTTACTGTTCCTTTGGAAAAAACAGATATATTTAAAAAATGTTGAATTTGTTCGTTTTGATATTCAAATTGAATGAATTAGTATTAAACTTTCAACGGGTTAGATGCACCTTAGAATCCAAGGAAGAAGGAAGGAATCCCATGTCTATTATTACTGCAGTTTAGACGTTGACTTCCTGCTTAAGACAGTGGGAGACATGGAGTTAGTGAGGTTTTATTTTAGGATGGACAGAATCAATAGAAACAGCCTCAGGTCTGAAAAGACCAGTTCCTCAGATAGCTGCCTGGCTCCGTGTGTGTGTGTGTGTGTGTGTGTGTGTGTGTGTGTGTGTGTGTGTGTGTGTGTGTGTGTGTGTGTGTGTGTGTGTGTGTGTGTGTGTGTGTTGTGTGTGTGAGTGTGTGTGTGTGTGTGTGTGTGTGTGAGTGTGTGTGTGTGTGAGTGTGAGTGGTGTGTGTGTGTGTGTGTGTGTGTGTGTGTGTGTGTGTGTGTGTGTGGGTGTGTGTGTGTGTGTGTGTGTGTGTGTGTGTGTGTGTGGCGTGGTGAGTTCTTGCACCACTACTACTCTATAAGCTGACAACTGATCCTACAGCTGTGTATTTAAAATGGATGTGAAACACCAGACCTGTGGAATTAGTTACCATACAATTAGACTACACTTTAACATAGTTGAAGATGTTTAGAGAGAGTTGGAGGGTCTGTCTCATTGTAATATGGTATTCAAAAACACAAGATTTCTATAATCATTTGGATAGTTTGGTGTAGTATTTGGTAGGGCATATTATTACTGAACAATTTCCATTTTTTTTTTACTGAGTTACGGTTCATATAAGGAAATCAGTCCATTTAAATAAATTCATTAGCTCTAATCTATCGATTTCACTTTACTGGACAGGGTCACAGCCATGGGTGGGCCTGGGAGGGCATAGGCCCACCCACTTGGGAGCCAGGCCCAGCCAATCTGAATGAAGTTTTTCTCCACAAAAGGGATTTATTACAGACAGAAATACTCCTCAGTTTCATCAGCTGTGCTGGTGGCTGGTCTCAGACAATCCGCAATTGAAGAAGCCGGATGTGGAGGTCCTGGGCTGGTGTAGTTACACATGGTCTGTGGTTGTGAGGCCGGTTGAACGTTCTGCCAATTTCTCTAAGACAACGTTAGAGCGGCTTATGGTAGAGAAATGAACATTCAGTTATCTGGCAAAGCACTGGTGGACATTCCTGCAGTCAGCATGCCAATTGCACACTCCCCATAAAACTTGAGAACATCTGTGGCATTGTGTTGTGTGACAAAACTGCACATTTTAG
>NW_022263909.1:0-39622 GCF_002021735.2 Oncorhynchus kisutch
TTCATTAAACCATCAGTAGAGTGAAATGCGATGGGAACCATTGGGAATTAACAGCAAAAGTTATTTATTTGTCACGCAAGCCTTTAATCTGCCATAAATCTGTTTGATAGAAACATTTCTGGTGGGAAAATGTATATATTGTTTATGCAGATTTTTGAATATTCACATGAAAATCTGTCTCAAATTACATGGAAATTAGCTACTAAGGTGGATATCGATCCAACACTGCTGCTTATTCAAACCAGCCCACTGGGCGGGACTTTATTCATACAAGGACACAGGTGCAAATTGGTTTGCAACACAGGAGATACTCCCAAGAACAGGAGCTTAAATAGGACAGTTTCACAAGTTAGTCACATACTCAGTTATGTGGACACACAAACCATTAACATTTTCCATACAGAGTCTGAACATTTTCATTTTCATTAAATCATCAGTGGGCCAACAATGCAAATGTCAACAATGGAACTAATGCATCACATCCAAATATCACTTGATTATCTGTAGTGCTGGAGGAATGGCACCACCCAGATAAACACACACAGAGTTTAAAAAAAGGACAGTTTAAACAAGGAACCTGATCTCCTTTATATTCAAACTGACAGGACTCCATAGTCAATTCATGTTTTCTAATAAAAACAAACAAAATATATGTTTGAGTATACCCTGTACCATTTAATTCATATGGTAATGACAGGTAAACACATTGTCAGTCAACAATATTAGACAACGGGAGCACTGTGTATGTTCTCTGATGAATTTTAAGTCAATGTGATGTGAAATATCAACATACACGCTAAGAGAAGCCTTCCCCTCTGTGTGCAGTATAATGTGTTCTTTCAGGCTTCCTAAATGGGCAAATGGTTTGCACCCTGGGAGGAGTGGTAAGGCTTCTCTCCTGTGTGTATTCTCTCATGTTGTTTCAGGTTTCCTCTCTGGTTGAAACACTTTCCACATTGGGAGCAGTGGTACGGCTTCTCTCCTGTGTGTATTCTCTCATGTTGTTTCAGGGTTCCTCTCTGGTTGAAAAACTTTCCACACTGGGAGCAGTGGTACGGCTTCTCTCCTGTGTGTATTCTCTCATGTCCTTTCAGCATCCCCGAATGGTTGAAACACTTTCCACATTGGGAGCAGTGGTAAGGCTTCTCTCCTGTGTGTATTCTCTCATGTTGTTTCAGCGCCCCCGACTGGTTGAAACACCTTCCACATTGGGAGCAGTGGTAAGGCTTCTCTCCTGTGTGTATTCTCTCATGTAGTTTCAGGTCCCCCGAATGGTTGAAACACTTTCCACATTGGGAGCAGTGGTAAGGCTTCTCTCCAGTGTGTATTTTCTCGTGTTGTTTCAGGTGTCCACTCTGGTTGAAAAACTTTCCACATTGGGAGCAGTGGTAAGGCTTCTCTCCTGTGTGTATTCTCTCATGGTCTTTCAGCATCCCCGAATGGTTGAAACACTTTCCACATTGGGAGCAGTGGTAAGGCTTCTCTCCTGTGTGTATTCTCTCATGTTGTTTCAGCATCCCCGAATGGTTGAAACACTTTCCACATTGGGAGCAGTGGTAAGGCTTCTCTCCTGTGTGTATTCTCTCATGTTGTTTCAGCGCCCCCGACTGGTTGAAACACCTTCCACATTGGAAGCAGTGGTAAGGCTTCTCTCCTGTGTGTATTCTCTCGTGTTGGTTCAGGAATGCTTTCCGGTTGAAACACTTTCCACACTGGGAGCAGTGGTAAGGCTTCTCTCCTGTGTGTATTCTCTCGTGCCGTTTCAGCACCCCTGACTGGTTGAAACCCTTTCCACACTGGGAGCAGTGGTAAGGCTTCTCCCCTGTGTGTATCCTCTCATGTTGTTTCAGTTGTGCTTTCTGTTTAAAACTCTTTTCACACTGGGAGCACTGGTGTCGTCTTGCTTGTTTGGACTTCCCTGGCTCTGGTTCCTCTGAGTCTGGTCTTTCTCCTGCCAAAGATAGTGTTATTTTTAAATAGAGACCCAAATGAAACCACATGATAAAACAACCTTGCTATGAGGGTAAATCCTAAATCCGATCTCTTAATAACCTGATGCCAGTTTTAACAATCTTAGTGTGATTTTAAAACAAATGTAGAGCTTCCTGGTAATTACTGCTATGTTTACATTACTTATTCATCCTGTTTTACAAGTCAGAACACAAAAACCTAGACAATTCTAGGACACTGAAGACACAGGCGTCGCTGGATTCCAATTGAACAGGTGGTTCTAAATATATAACATTCATAGCTGTATGATACAGAATGTGACCTACACACTTCCTTAAACATCAAATAACTAAAGAAGTAATTTTGTGTGGAAGTCCAAAACTTGTTTTTACGTTGAAGATACAAAGCACATCAGTAACATCTCCCCGTTGTTGAAAGGGTTTGACACATTGCTGTTTAAATGGACCAATTTCTTATTTAGACATTCACAGATTTTCAACATTTTGATTATCGCTGATGTCATATTTTGGGTAAATGTTCCTAAAACTGATAGTAACAACAAAAAATATATATATAAACGCAACAACAACAAAAAAAGATTGCAGAATTTTTTACATCCCTGTTAGTCAACATTTATTCTTTGCCAAGATAATCCATCCACCTGACAGTGTGGCATATCAAGAAGCTGATTGAACAGCTTGGTTATTACACAGGTGCATCTTGTGCTGGGGATAATAAAAGGCAACCCGAAAATGTGCAGTTTGTTCAAACAACAATGCCACAGGTCTCTGAGGGAGCGGGCAATTGGCATGCTGACTGCAGGAATGTCCACTGGAGCTGTTGTCAGGGAATTTAATGTACAGTACCAGTCAAAAGGTTGGACTCACCTCCTCATTCAAGGGTTTTTCTTTATTTTTACTATTTTCTACATTGTAGAATAATAAAGTGTTAAATCAAAATATATATTTTATTCTTCAAAAGTTGCCACCCTTGCTTTCTCTCAAACAGCTTCACCTGGAATCCTTTTCCAACAGTCTTGTAGGCGTTCCCACATATGCTGAGAACTAGTAGGCCGCTTTCCCTTCACATCTGCGATCCAACTCATCCCAAACCATCTTGATACAATACATTAGATTCAAAGGTACCAAAAAGTACAGTAAAAATTACTTCCATCTCTGGAAATGTGGACAAAAAAAAAAAAATGATTAAATAAAAAACCGTGGGGGATTGTGTAGGTCAGGTCATCTGATGCATCACTCTCCTACTTGATCAAATAGCTCTTACACAGCCTGGAGGTGTGTTGGGTCATTGTCCTGTTGAAAAACCAATGACAGTGGGACTAAGCCCAAACCAGATGGGATGGCATATATATTTGTAGAATGGTGTGGAAGCCATGCTGGTTAAGTGTGACTTTGATTTATTTATTCATGACATTGTCAACAGCAAAGCACCCGCACATCATCACATCTCCTCCTCCATGCTTCACGGTGGGAACCACACATGCGGAGATAATCTGTTCATCTACTCCTCGTTTCACAAAGACATGAAGCTCTGATCCAAAAATCTCAAATTTGGACTCATCAGACCCAAGGACAGATATCCACCGGTCTAATGTCCATTGCTCGTGTTTCTTGGCCCAAGCAAGTCACTTCTTCTTATTGGTGTCCTTTAGTAGTGGTTTCCTTGCAGCAATTGGACCATGAAGGCCTGATTCACGCAGTCTCCTCTGAACCGATGATGTTGAGATGTGTCTGTTACTTGAACTTTGTGAAGCATTTATTTGGGCTGCAATTTCTAAGGCTGGTAACTCTAATGAACTTATGCATCAGAAGTAACTCTGGATCTTCCATTATTGTGGTGGTCCTTAAAGTAATGATGGACTGTTGTTTCTCTTTGCTAATTTGAGCTGTTCTTGACATAATATGGACTTTTACCTTGTCACAACACAACTGATTGCGGAACATTTCGACAACATCCGGTGATATTGCAGAGTGCAAAATATATATTTTTTATGAGAAATATTTAACTTTCATGCATTCACAAGTGCAATACCACAAATTAAAGCTTAAGACTCCATAATGTTTCATCATTAGATGCTACAGTCCTCTAAGACTCCATAATGTTTCATCATTAGATGCTACAGTCCTCCTTTAAGACTCCATAATGTTTCATCATTAGATGCTACAGTCCTCCTTTAAGACTCCATAATGTTTCATCATTAGATGCTACAAGGCTCCTTTAAGACTCCATAATGTTTCATAATTAGATGCTACAGTCCTCATTTAAGACTCCATAATGTTTCATCATTAGATGCTACAGTCCTTTAAGACTCTATAATGTTTCATCATTAGGTGCTACAGTCCTCCTTCAATACTCCATCATGTTTAGAATGTGTCTGGAAGCGCTACTCTATCTATTCTACTCTCATCCTTTCGGTTTTAATAATATTAAAAAAATAATAATGTTATAATAGGTAATAATTAACTTTAATAACTAGGGTTAATACCTGCCTGGCGCACCAACAAAATATTTCTTTAGCCCCCTCTAACAATACCACTACAGAATTAGCATAGTAGGCCATGTAACTTAACCTGTAGTGACACCCAGCCCGTGAACGGGACAGTTATCATCATCTGACACTAATTAGCATAACGCAACGGACATAAATCTTCCTAGAAAATCTTCCTATTCATGAAAATCACAAGTGAAATCTATTGGAACACAGCTTAGCCTTTTGTTAATCACCCTGTCATCTCAGATTTTCAAAATATGCTTTACAGCCAACGCTAGACAAGCATCTGTGTAAGTTTATCATAGCCTAGCATAGCATTATGCCTTGCTAGCAGCAGGCAAACTTGTCACGGAAATCAGAAAAGCAATCAAATTAAATCGTTTACCTTTGATGAACTTCAAATGTTTTCACTCACAAGACTCCCAGGTAGACAGCCAAAGTTCATTTTTTCCCAAAATTGTAGGCGAAATAGCTCTGTTTGTTCTTCACGTTTGGCTGAGAAATCGCCAGGAAATTGCGGTCACAACTCTGAAAAATATTCCAAATTAGCTCCATAATATCGACAAAAACATGGCAAACGTTATTTAGAATCAATCCTCAAGGTGTTTTTCTAATATCTATTTGATAATATATCCGTCGGGACAATTCCTTTTTCTCTAGGACCGATTGGAGTAATGGCTACCTCTGCACTTTACGCGAGAATCTCTCTCGGAGCCACCATGTGACCACTTACGCAATGTGCCCCCATACGGCTATTCTTCAACAGAAATGCGTAAAACTACGTCACAATGCTGTAGACACCTTGGGGAATATGTAGAAAGCGTAAGCTCGTTGATGGTACATTCAAAGCCATATAGGGAGTCATTGGAACGCAGCGCTTTCAAAACCTGGGGCACTTCTGGATTGGATTTTTCTCAGGCTTTCGCCTGCAACATCAGTTCTGTTATACTCACAGACAATATCTTTACAGTTTTGGAAACGTTAGATTGTTTTCTATCCAAAGCTGTCAATTATATGCATATTCTAGCATCTTCTTCTGCAAAATATCCCATTTAAAACGGGGACGTTTTCTTTCCCAAAAATGAAAATACTGCCCCCTAACACCAAGAGGTTTTAAGGTAATCAGAAATATTTAGGACTAACTTATTCCTTGACACCCATTCTGAAACTAACTGCAGCTCTATGTTAAGTGTTGCAGTCATTTCAGTTGCTGTAGTAGCTGACGTGTACAGTGTTGAGTCATCCGCATACATAGACTCACTGGCTTTACTCAAACGTCATCGGCATGCTGTTGGTAAAGATTGAAAAAAGTAGGTGCCAAACAGCTGCCCTGGGGAATTCCTGATTCAAACTTGATTTTGTAGCTCTGGGGCGGCAGGTAGCCTAGTGGTTAGAGCGGTAGGCCAGTAACCGAAAGATTGCTGGATCGAATCCCCGAGTTGACAAGGTAAAAAACTCATTCTGCCCCTGAACAAGGCCGTCATTGAAAAAAATAATTTGTTCTTAACTGACTTGCCTAGTTAAATAAAGGTTACATTTGAAAAGAAAAACTCTTTATCCACAATATAGCAGGGGGTGTAAAGCCTTACGTTTTGTCAGCAGCAGGCTATGATCGATAATGCCAAAAGCTGCACTGAAGTCTAACAAAACAGCCCCAACAATATTTTTTCATGAATCTCTCTCAGCCAATCAGTCATTTGCAAGTGCTGTGCTTGCTGTATGAACTTCCCTATAAGCTAAAAGTCTATATTTGTTTACTGTAAAATAGCATTGTATCTGGTCAAATAGATTTTATTTGCGCAAAATTTCATTTAATTGAAGATGCTCCAAAGATTTTTACAATCATTCTTCATGTATTTTATCTTTGTTTCATTGTGTACTTTCTTCTTTTTATTCAGTTTAGTCAAATGATTTCTCAATTTGCAATAGGTTTGCCAATCAGTTCTTCAGCCAGACCTATATCCAATCTCTTTTGCCTCCCTCTTCATCATACCATTTTTTCAATTCCTCATCAATTCACGTGGATTTAACAGTTTTTACAGTCATTTTCTTAATGGGTGCATGCTTATTAGTAACTGGGATAAGCAGTTTCAAATGTGTCACGGGCAGTGTCTGGTTGCTCATCATTACACACCACGGACCAACAAATATTATTTACATCATCAACATAGGAATCACTACAAAAAAATGTATGACCTCTTATACACAATATTAGGCCCAGCCTTTGGAACTGTGGTTTTCCTAGACATGGCTACTATATTGTGATCACTACATCTGATGGATCTGGATACTGCTTTAAAACCCATATCTGCAGCATTAGTAAAGATATGATCAAACCATGTTGATGATTTCATTCCTCTACTGTTTGTCACTACCCTGGTAGGTTGATTGATAACCTGAACAAGGTTGCCGGCACTGGTTACAGTTTGAAGCTTTTGCTTGAGTGGGCAGCCTGATCACAGTTTTCCTCCATATTCATAACATCCATATACACCAGTCTATCTTCCTGTCAACTAACAGAACTCTGCTAAATTACAGCACTTACTTTGATGTGTCAAATCTGATCCTTTCTTCTCTTCTCCTCCTCTCACAGTTCCACTCAGCCCCGTTGTTTTCCTGCAGTCCACCAGCAGCACAGACAACCTCTTCATACCCAGCAGTAAGGTGCTACCGGGAGAGGCACGATACAGGGTCTCCGGGAGGGAGGAAGGGCTAGTGTTGTCCTGGTAACCATAAAGAGAGGACACAGACGCATATCATTATGGATGCTGAATTCACTGTTGTCATAAACTGCTTTACAGAAACCCAGCCCCCAAGCAAGAGAAAGCTGTTTGCTTGTCCAGACCAAGCTGTACCATCTGGTGTTCTGATCTGGAGAGACTCTTCTCTGCCACGTCAGCATCAGGATGTTGTTGAAGCTCCCCAGAGGATCCACCATAGTCATGTCTCTCTCCTGTGTTAATGAGAACATCAAAATGAGTAGTAAACTTATAACCGTCTAATAAAATCATAGGGTCTTACAAGAGGCATGAATATGTCCCTTTGATATTTTAAGTAGAGATTATGCTTCAATATTGAATTTTAAAAGCCTGTTATACTAGATGAGGGGAACTTTAATGTAGACCACATGGAGAATTCAATACATTTAATTGAAAAGTCCCTCAAATATATGAACCAATGGCAGATCGACCCTTTAACAATTCCTACAGTACTGAACAACAGATTCAAGTGTAGAACTTCAGTAGAATGCCCCTTTAAAACCACACATTAGTTCAACAACGGCATAGTTTGTGTCCCTGTTAAAGACAGTACTCACTGGTGTTAATCTGATATTCTGTCTCTTCCTCTTTCACTGCCAAAACGTCTTCCTTCTTCACCTTTGAGATAGCATCCTCTTCCTCTCTAAACGGTTCTTTCTCTTCTTTCACTATAACAGCCTCATCTTCCTCCTTTTTCATTCTGAAGTATTCTTTCTCCAAACAGCAGACCCCCTCTTTATTAGCAAGGGAGGAGTAGTTTAGTGAGCTCATGGTCAGGGATGTTATCTAGCTAGCTAGCATTAGCGACTAGCCTAGTGCTAGGCTCAGTATCAATCTTTAACACGTTTGCAAATTGAACCAGTTGATACGTCAACCGAAAATCGTTTAAAACACTGAGATTAGCTAATGTACATTAACATGGTCTAAAACGTCAATCTTTCAGTTTTATGTTGGCTAGCAAGCTACCGACGTGGTTGAAAGAGTTGACGCCTTGTTGTTCCTGAAGAAGCGTCCCGTCCAGTCCATTATACGTCACGCAAGAAGAGTCAACTGAAAGACGCTCATCGCCATCTGCTGACTGGAGTGGGTAACGCAGTTTGGAAACAATAGTTACTACACTTTTTGTATTGGAAAGAACGTCATAATTATTTAATAATTAATGATTTAATAATAAGCTGATACATTTTCTCTTCCAAATAATACGTTCCTGTACACAGAAGCAGAAGCTCAATATGAATATGTAGATGATTAATAAATACTTATATGAATAGGTAGTGTGTTGATATACATTTTCTCTGTTAATTTTTCACATTCTTTTTTAATCTACATGTGACCATACTATTCCCTTAAAGCCACGCTCTATAAGATACAAATCATCCTGTAAACAACAGAACAAATGCATCACATGCAAATAGCACTTGGTTATCTGTAGTGCTATACACTGGGTAGACAAAACATTAAGAACAGCTGCTCCTTCCATGACTTAGAAAGACTAGGTGAATCCAGGCTAAAGCTATGATCCCTTACTGATGTCACTAGTTAAATCCACTTCAATCCGTGTAGATGAAGGGGGGAGACAGGTTAAATAACGATTTTTAAGCCTTGAGACATGAGACATGGATTGTGCATGTGTGCCATTTAGAGAGTTAATGGGGAAGACAAAATATTTAAGTTACTTTGCACGGGGTATGGTAGTAGGTGCCAGGCGCACCGGTTTGTGTCAAGAACTGCAACGCTGCTGGGTATTTCAGCTCAACAGTTTCCCATGTGTACCAAGAGTGGTCCACCACCCAAACAGTGGTGGTTTGTGCCGTTTAAGATGAGGCAGGACAACTTGTTTTTTCATGAGCATGGCCTTAATTCTATTACAGCATATGGACGACTGTCATTCATATTTCACTCACCCTGTTCAATGGAACAGCAATAGGTTTAGGCTACTACATGATACTCTAATTGTCCCTATACCCATCATGAGGTAGCAACCTAGCCTATGAATGAAAGTTTAGGATGTAGGTTCACACAGGTCGAGATAAAGTTTTGCGGTGACAGACAGTGCCACATGGACAGACAGTGACACATTCAATACTGCCTTGCACACTCTCGCCTGCATCTAGCTGAAATAGAGATATCACTGGACAAATTCAGGTATGTTTATCCCCGTTTTGTTCCATTTAAACGTTTGTCAACAGAATCGGCGGAATGAATACACCCCTGATCATGCATAAACACAGTTCACTTTCATTACAGACACGTTGTATTCCCTCTTGCATCTATGTGCTCTCCTCTTATCACCTTCTCCCTTTGTTTCTGTACTTCAATGCACAACACATCAGCTGTATGTGACCAGGAGAAAAAACCTTTCCAAGCCAAACCATTTCATAACTGCTACACACAGCTTACATTGTTGTCAACTGTGTAACTGTGTAAGTCTATGGAAGCCTTGAGAACCATAATCCTCCTAGGTTTTGTATTGTGGTCAATATACCCAGAGGAGGATGCAAAATAGTATGTTTTAATAAATTATTTGGTGGCGTGATTATATTTAGTATAGTTTTATCTAAAAAGGACAACTTTAAAATATTTTACCATTTTTATTTTTCTGAAAATAACTGAGGACGATGGTCCTCCCCTTCCTCCTCTGAGGAGACCCCACTGCACCCAAAGGACACCCAGCCAACTTGACACAATTGTGGGAAGCATTGGAGTCAACATGGGCCAGCATCCCTGTGGAATGCTTTCGACACCTTGTAGAGTCCATGCCCCGACGAATTGAGGCTATTCTGAGGGAGAAAGGGGAGGGTCCAACTCCATATTAGGAAGGTGTTCCAAATGTTTGGTATAATCAGTGGATATATCTGCCATTTAGCAGACACTTTTATCCAAAGGGATTTGCAGTCATGTGTACAAACACTTTACATATGGGTGGTCCCAGGAATCAAACCCACTACCCTGGTTTTACAAGCACTATACTCCACCAACTGAGCTACAGGACCACAAGGAATGATCAAGGAATGATGCAGATAAACACACACAGCCTGAGTTTCAGAAATATAATTGAATCAAAGACCGTAACATTGAAACTGACATACTTCATATTTAGTTACAATCAAATATTATGTCACATGCGCTGAATACAACAGGTGTAGATCTTAACGTGAAATGCTTACTGACAAGCCTATAACCAACAACGTAGATAAGAAAAATAAGGGTTAAGAAAATATTCCCAAAATAAAAAAAATAAAAAAGTAGCTCAGTGCCGAGGGGTAGCTCAGGCCTGAGCTACCCCTCGGTCCTGAGCTTCCTCAGTAATGAGGCACCCCTCAGTCCAGGTGGGCCCTTTGTTAGGGTTACTAGGCCAAGGTCGGCGGCGAGGGTCGCCACTCAAATGACGCTAAGAAAGTGGACTAAGACTATGGTAGAGTGGCGTCCACGTCCCGCCACAGTGGACAGACGCCCACCCAGACCCTCTCCTATGGGTTTAGGTGTGCGGTCCGGGAGTCCGCACCTTTGGGGGGGGTGGGGGGGGGGGGGGTACTGTCACGCCCTGGCCTTAGTTATCTTTGCTTTCTTTATTATTTTGGTCAGGCCAGGGTGTGACATGGGGGATTTATGTGTTTCGTCTTGTCTAGGGGTTTATTAGATTTATGGGGTTGTGTTCATGTTAGGTGTCTAGGTAAGTCTATGGTTGCCTAGATTGGTTCTCAATCAGAGGATATATATCAGAGGAGGTACCAGTACAGTGTCAATGTGGAGGCTATATACAGGAGGTACCAGTACAGAGTCAATGTGGAGGCTATATACAGGAGGTACCAGTACAGAGTCAATATACAGCAGGTACCAGTACCGAGTCAATGTGGAGACTAGTACAGGGGGTACCAGTACCGAGTCAATGTGGAGACTATATACAGGGGGTACCAGTACAGAGTCAATGTGGAGGCTATATACAGGAGGTACCAGTACAGAGTCAATGTGGAGGCTATATACAGGGGGTACCAGTACAGAATCAATGTGGAGGCTATATACAGGAGGTACCAGTACCGAGTCAATGTGGAGGCTATATACAGGGGGTACCAGTACAGAGTGGAGGCTATACAAGGGATGTTTACATACACTTAGGTTGGAGTCATTAAAACTCGGTTTTCAACCACTCCACAAATGTCTTGTTGACAAACTATAGTATATGCAAGTCTAAACACCATGGGACCACACAGCCGTCATACCGCTCAGGAAGAAGACTTGTTCTGTCTCCTAGAGATCAACATACGTTGGTGCGAAAAGTGCAAACCAGTCCCAAACAACAGCAAAGGACCTTGTGAAGATGCTGGAGGAAACAGGTACAAAAATATCTATATCCATAGTAAAATGAGTCCTATATCAACATAACCTGAAAGGCCGCTCAGCAAGGAAGAAGCCACTGAAGAAGGGCCTTGGTTAGGGATGTATCCTTGTTTTGAATCCCAGCCACCGTAGGAGGCCTTTTGCCTTTTGGTTGGCCGCCGTTGTAAATAAGAATTTGTTCTTAACTGACTTGCCAAGTTAAATAAAGGTTCAATAATAAATAAATAAAATAAAGTACAGAGAGATAATTGATGAAAACCTGCTCCAGAGCACTCAGGACCTCAGACTGGGGCAAAGGTTCACCTTCCAACAGAACAACAACCCTAAGCACACAGACAAAGGACAACGCAGAAGTGGCTTCGGGACAAGTCTCTGAATGTCCTTGTGTGGCCCAGCCAGAGCCTGGACTTGAACCCGATCGAACATCTCTGGAGAGACCTGAAAATAGCTGTGCAGCGACGCTCCCCATCCAACCTGAGAGAGGTTGAGAGGATCTGCAGAGAAGAATGGGAAAAAATACAGGTGTGCCAAGCTTGTTCCTGTTAAGACACCTGACCAGCTGAGTGCAGGTGGGCTCTCCTGTCAACATGAGGCTCCTGTTGCAGCCCTCAAGGGCACATTGACAGATTTTCCACCTAGTCCTCTCTGGGATTCAAACAAGGGATCTTTCAGTTACTGGCCCAACACTGTTAACCGCTAGGCTACCTGCAGCAGGAGCCCCATGTTGACAGGAGAGCCCACCTGCATTCAGCTGGTCAGGGGCAGTGGTGCCCTGTAAGTAACAAATGTATCACTATCAGAGGGGTGTATTATGACATCAGATAGAACTACTCAGACATTCCAAATATCACTTGATTATCAGAGGGGTGTATTATGACATCAGATAGAACTACTCAGACATTCCAAATATCACTTGATTATCAGAGGGGTGTATTATGACATCATATAGAACTACTCAGACATTCCAAATCAGGCTTCATGCATATCATGAAGGTGGATATTGATCCAACCATTTCAAAAGTAATGACTGGGCTGACGGAAACAGGTAATGCCTGAACATTTTTGTAAATGGCGACAGACGATATGTTAGTTCGTTTGACATGGTGGGTTGTGTCAGTAAAAACGTTTTAGTGAGAAATGGCGATGGAAACTCCTTTATGTACAAATATTTATATAATAACCATCATGTCTTAGTTAACTTGGAGTCACGTGATGATATGTTGTGTGGTCCTCCCACTAAAACTTGGAATACCATGTAGTTTATTAGGCTACAGATGAAATAAGTTATGAACTTCACAGGGTAGTGAAACTACATGTGATGAGCTTGATGCTCCTTTCCAATACATTTTGAGGGTCTTAATCTGGTGACATGATGACCGATGCTTGGTTGCCATTTGACAAATAAAATAATTGCTCTCATCCATAATAATCTCATCAATCGGGTAACAATGTTTATTCAACCAGTGGGAGCGTTGTAAATGCCCCAAGGGAAGTCAAAAGAGGAACTCTTCATTGAGACAATGATGAAGAGCAATCCTTGGGAGAGTTGTGGTGGATATTATAAAATAAGGATCTGCTGGAGTCCAAGTCAAACCAAGATTCTTTAATTCTGAGCTCAGAGAGAATAACAAACAGAGTTACACAGCGCAGTGTAGACAGTCTGATTTCCTGAAGTATTGAGTGACTAGCACATATCTTTATAGTTTCCTGTTCCTGGGCGGGACTTTATTCATACAAGGACACAGGTGTAAATTGGTTTGCAACACAGGATGATACTCCCAAGAACAGGAGCTTATAATAGGACAGTTTCACAAGGTTAGTCACATACTCAGTTATGTGGACACACAAACAATTAACATTTTCCATTACAGAGTCTGAACATTTTCATTTCATTAAATCATCAGTGGGCCAACAATGTAAATGTCAACAATGGAACTAATGCATCACATCCAAATATCACTTGATTATCTGTAGTGCTGGAGGAATGACACACCCAGATAAACACACACAAAGAGTTTTAAAAAAGGACCGTTTAAAAGAAGGAACCTGATCTTCTTTATATTCAAACTGACAGACTCCATAGTCAATTCATGTTTTCTAATAAAAACAAACAAATATATGTTTGAGTATACCCTGTACCATTTCATTTCATCTGGTAAAGACAGGTAAACACATTGTCAGTCAACAATATAAGACAACGGGAGCACTGTGTATGTTCTCTGATGAATTTTAAGTCAATGTGATGTGAAATATCAACATACACGCTAAGAGAAGTAATTTCTCTCTCCTGTGTATTCTCTAATGACGTTTAAGTGACTTATGAGTAATATGTTTTCCCACAGTCTGAGCTTTTTTTTGTGTGTGTGTATTCTCTCATGTTGTTTCAGATTCCCCGACCGGTCGAAACACGTTCCACATTGCGAGCAGTGGTAAGGCTTCTATCCTGTGTGTATTCTCTCATGCCGTTTCAGCTCCCCCGAACGGACGAAACACTTTCCACATTGGGAGCAGTGGTAAGGCTTCTCTCCTGTGTGTATTCTTTCATGCTGTTTCAGCGTCCCTGAATGGTTGAAACACTTCCCACACTGGGAGCAGTGGTAAGGCTTCTCTCCTGTGTGTATTCTCTCATGTTCTTTCCGCGCCCCCGGCTGGTTGAAACCCTTTCCACACTGGGAGCAGTGGTAAGGCTTCTGCCCAGTGTGTATTCTCTCATGCCGTTTCAGGTGTCCTCTCTGGTTAAAACACCTTCCACACTGGGAGCAGTGGTAAGGCTTCTCTCCTGTGTGTATTTTCTCGTGTTGTTTCAGCAACCCCGACCAGGAGAAACACTTTCCACATTGGGAGCAGTGGTAAGGCTTCTCTCCTGTGTGTATTCTCTCGTGTTGTTTCAGCACCGTCAAAACACTTTCCACATTGGGAGCAGTGGTAAGGCTTCTCTCTTGTGTGTATTCTCTCATGTCGTTTCAGCGTCCCCGAACGGACGAAACACATTCCACATTGGGAGCAGTGGTAAGGCTTCTCTCCTGTGTGTATTATCTCATGTTTCAGCGTCCCCGAACGGACGAAACACATTCCACATTGGGAGCAGTGGTAAGGCTTCTCTCCTGTGTGTATTATCTCGTGTTGTTTCAGCACCCCTGGCTGGTTGAAACCCTTTCCACACTGGGAGCATTGGTAAGGCCTCTCCCCTGTGTGTATGCTCTTATGTGTTTTCAGTTGTGCTTTCTGTTTAAAACTCTTTTCACACTGGGAGCACTGGAGTCGTCTTGCTGGTTTGGACGTCCCTGGCTCTGGTTCCTCTGAGTCTGGTCTTTCTCCTGCCAAAGATAGTGTTATTTTTAAATAGAGACCCAAATGAAACCACATGATAAAACAACCTTGCTACGAGGGTAAATCCTAAATCCGATCTCTCAATAACCTGAGGCCAGTTTTAACAATCTTAGTGTGATTTTAAAACAAATGTAGAGCTTCCTGGTAATTACTGCTATGTTTACATTACTTATTCATCCTGTTTTACAAGTCAGAACACAAAACCTAGACAGTTCTAGGACACTGAAGACACAGACGTCGCTGGATTCCAATTGAACAGGTGGTTCTAAATATATAACATTCATAGCTGTATGATACAGAATGTGACCTACACACTTCCTTAAACATAAAATAACTAAAGAAGTCATTTTGTGTGGAAGTCCAAAACTAGTTTTTACGTTGAAGATACAAAGCACATCAGTAACATCTCCCTGTTGTTGAAAGGGTTCGACACATTTCTGTTTAAATGGACCAATTTCTTATTTAGACATTCACAGATTTTCAACATTTTGATTATCGTTGATGTCATATTTTGGGTAAAGTCAAAAATAAGGTGAAATATTTTGGGTAAATGTTCCTAAAACTGATAGTAACTACAATAAACAAAAAATATAAACACAAAATGTAAAGTGTTGGATGTTTCATGAGCTGAAAAAAAAAATGCAGAATTTTTTACATCCCTGTTAGTCAACATTTATTCTTTGCCAGATCATCCATCCACCTGACAGGTGTGGCATATCAAGAAGCTGATGGAACAGCTTGATTATTACACAGGTGCACCTTGTGCTGGGGATAATAAAAGGCTACTCAAAAATGTGCAGTTTGCTCACACAACAATGCCACAGATCTCTGAGGGAGCGGGCAATTGGCATGCTGACTGCAGGAATGTCCACTGGAGCTGTTGTCAGGGAATTTAATGTACAGTACCAGTCAAAAGTTTGGACTCACCTCCTCATTCAAGGGTTTTTCTTTATTTTTACTATTTTCTACATTGTAGAATAATAAAGTGTTAAATCAAAATATATATTTTATTCTTCAAAAGTTGCCACCCTTGCTTTCTCTCAAACAGCTTCACCTGGAATCCTTTTCCAACAGTCTTGTAGGCGTTCCCACATATGCTGAGAACTAGTAGGCCGCTTTCCCTTCACATCTGCGATCCAACTCATCCCAAACCATCTTGATACAATACATTAGATTCAAAGGTACCAAAAAGTACAGTAAAAATTACTTCCATCTCTGGAAATGTGGACAAAAAAAAAAAAAAATGATAAAATAAAAAACCGTGGGGGATTGTGTAGGTCAGGTCATCTGATGCATCACTCTCCTACTTGATCAAATAGCTCTTACACAGCCTGGAGGTGTGTTGGGTCATTGTCCTGTTGAAAAACCAATGACAGTGGGACTAAGCCCAAACCAGATGGGATGGCATATATATTTGTAGAATGGTGTGGAAGCCATGCTGGTTAAGTGTGACTTTGATTTATTTATTCATGACATTGTCAACAGCAAAGCACCCGCACATCATCACATCTCCTCCTCCATGCTTCACGGTGGGAACCACACATGCGGAGATAATCTGTTCATCTACTCCTCGTTTCCAAAGACATGAAGCTCTGATCCAAAAATCTCAAATTTGGACTCATCAGACCCAAGGACAGATATCCACCGGTCTAATGTCCATTGCTCGTGTTTCTTGGCCCAAGCAAGTCACTTCTTCTTATTGGTGTCCTTTAGTAGTGGTTTCCTTGCAGCAATTGGACCATGAAGGCCTGATTCACGCAGTCTCCTCTGAACCGATGATGTTGAGATGTGTCTGTTACTTGAACTTTGTGAAGCATTTATTTGGGCTGCAATTTCTAAGGCTGGTAACTCTAATGAACTTATGCATCAGAAGTAACTCTGGATCTTCCATTATTGTGGTGGTCCTTAAAGTAATGATGGACTGTTGTTTCTCTTTGCTAATTTGAGCTGTTCTTGACATAATATGGACTTTTACCTTGTCACAACACAACTGATTGCGGAACATTTCGACAACATCCGGTGATATTGCAGAGTGCAAAATATATATTTTTTATGAGAAATATTTAACTTTCATGCATTCACAAGTGCAATACCACAAATTAAAGCTTAAGACTCCATAATGTTTCATCATTAGATGCTACAGTCCTCTAAGACTCCATAATGTTTCATCATTAGATGCTACAGTCCTCTAAGACTCCATAATGTTTCATCATTAGATGCTACAAGGCTCCTTTAAGACTCCATAATGTTTCATAATTAGATGCTACAGTCCTCATTTAAGACTCCATAATGTTTCATCATTAGATGCTACAGTCCTTTAAGACTCTATAATGTTTCATCATTAGGTGCTACAGTCCTCCTTCAATACTCCATCATGTTTAGAATGTGTCTGGAAGCGCTACTCTATCTATTCTACTCTCATCCTTTCGGTTTTAATAATATTAAAAAAATAATAATGTTATAATAGGTAATAATTAACTTTAATAACTAGGGTTAATACCTGCCTGGCGCACCAACAAAATATTTCTTTAGCCCCCTCTAACAATACCACTACAGAATTAGCATAGTAGGCCATGTAACTTAACCTGTAGTGACACCCAGCCCGTGAACGGGACAGTTATCATCATCTGACACTAATTAGCATAACGCAACGGACATAAATCTTCCTAGAAAATCTTCCTATTCATGAAAATCACAAGTGAAATCTATTGGAACACAGCTTAGCCTTTTGTTAATCACCCTGTCATCTCAGATTTTCAAAATATGCTTTACAGCCAACGCTAGACAAGCATCTGTGTAAGTTTATCATAGCCTAGCATAGCATTATGCCTTGCTAGCAGCAGGCAAACTTGTCACGGAAATCAGAAAAGCAATCAAATTAAATCGTTTACCTTTGATGAACTTCAAATGTTTTCACTCACAAGACTCCCAGGTAGACAGCCAAAGTTCATTTTTTCCCAAAATTGTAGGCGAAATAGCTCTGTTTGTTCTTCACGTTTGGCTGAGAAATCGCCCGGAAATTGCGGTCACAACTCTGAAAAATATTCCAAATTAGCTCCATAATATCGACAAAAACATGGCAAACGTTATTTAGAATCAATCCTCAAGGTGTTTTTCTAATATCTATTTGATAATATATCCGTCGGGACAATTCCTTTTTCTCTAGGACCGATTGGAGTAATGGCTACCTCTGCACTTTACGCGAGAATCTCTCTCGGAGCCACCATGTGACCACTTACGCAATGTGCCCCCATACGGCTATTCTTCAACAGAAATGCGTAAAACTACGTCACAATGCTGTAGACACCTTGGGGAATATGTAGAAAGCGTAAGCTCGTTGATGGTACATTCAAAGCCATATAGTGAGTCATTGGAACGCAGCGCTTTCAAAACCTGGGGCACTTCTGGATTGGATTTTTCTCAGGCTTTCGCCTGCAACATCAGTTCTGTTATACTCACAGACAATATCTTTACAGTTTTGGAAACGTTAGATTGTTTTCTATCCAAAGCTGTCAATTATATGCATATTCTAGCATCTTCTTCTGCAAAATATCCCATTTAAAACGGGGACGTTTTCTTTCCCAAAAATGAAAATACTGCCCCCTAACACCAAGAGGTTTTAAGGTAATCAGAAATATTTAGGACTAACTTATTCCTTGACACCCATTCTGAAACTAACTGCAGCTCTATGTTAAGTGTTGCAGTCATTTCAGTTGCTGTAGTAGCTGACGTGTACAGTGTTGAGTCATCCGCATACATAGACTCACTGGCTTTACTCAAACGTCATCGGCATGCTGTTGGTAAAGATTGAAAAAAGTAGGTGCCAAACAGCTGCCCTGGGGAATTCCTGATTCAAACTTGATTTTGTAGCTCTGGGGCGGCAGGTAGCCTAGTGGTTAGAGCGGTAGGCCAGTAACCGAAAGATTGCTGGATCGAATCCCCGAGTTGACAAGGTAAAAAACTCATTCTGCCCCTGAACAAGGCCGTCATTGAAAAAAATAATTTGTTCTTAACTGACTTGCCTAGTTAAATAAAGGTTACATTTGAAAAGAAAAACTCTTTATCCACAATATAGCAGGGGGTGTAAAGCCTTACGTTTTGTCAGCAGCAGGCTATGATCGATAATGCCAAAAGCTGCACTGAAGTCTAACAAAACAGCCCCAACAATATTTTTTCATGAATCTCTCTCAGCCAATCAGTCATTTGCAAGTGCTGTGCTTGCTGTATGAACTTCCCTATAAGCTAAAAGTCTATATTTGTTTACTGTAAAATAGCATTGTATCTGGTCAAATAGATTTTATTTGCGCAAAATTTCATTTAATTGAAGATGCTCCAAAGATTTTTACAATCATTCTTCATGTATTTTATCTTTGTTTCATTGTGTACTTTCTTCTTTTTATTCAGTTTAGTCAAATGATTTCTCAATTTGCAATAGGTTTGCCAATCAGTTCTTCAGCCAGACCTATATCCAATCTCTTTTGCCTCCCTCTTCATCATACCATTTTTTCAATTCCTCATCAATTCACGTGGATTTAACAGTTTTTACAGTCATTTTCTTAATGGGTGCATGCTTATTAGTAACTGGGATAAGCAGTTTCAAATGTGTCACGGGCAGTGTCTGGTTGCTCATCATTACACACCACGGACCAACAAATATTATTTACATCATCAACATAGGAATCACTACAAAAAAATGTATGACCTCTTATACACAATATTAGGCCCAGCCTTTGGAACTGTGGTTTTCCTAGACATGGCTACTATATTGTGATCACTACATCTGATGGATCTGGATACTGCTTTAAAACCCATATCTGCAGCATTAGTAAAGATATGATCAAACCATGTTGATGATTTCATTCCTCTACTGTTTGTCACTACCCTGGTAGGTTGATTGATAACCTGAACAAGGTTGCCGGCACTGGTTACAGTTTGAAGCTTTTGCTTGAGTGGGCAGCCTGATCACAGTTTTCCTCCATATTCATAACATCCATATACACCAGTCTATCTTCCTGTCAACTAACAGAACTCTGCTAAATTACAGCACTTACTTTGATGTGTCAAATCTGATCCTTTCTTCTCTTCTCCTCCTCTCACAGTTCCACTCAGCCCCGTTGTTTTCCTGCAGTCCACCAGCAGCACAGACAACCTCTTCATACCCAGCAGTAAGGTGCTACCGGGAGAGGCACGATACAGGGTCTCCGGGAGGGAGGAAGGGCTAGTGTTGTCCTGGTAACCATAAAGAGAGGACACAGACGCATATCATTATGGATGCTGAATTCACTGTTGTCATAAACTGCTTTACAGAAACCCAGCCCCCAAGCAAGAGAAAGCTGTTTGCTTGTCCAGACCAAGCTGTACCATCTGGTGTTCTGATCTGGAGAGACTCTTCTCTGCCACGTCAGCATCAGGATGTTGTTGAAGCTCCCCAGAGGATCCACCATAGTCATGTCTCTCTCCTGTGTTAATGAGAACATCAAAATGAGTAGTAAACTTATAACCGTCTAATAAAATCATAGGGTCTTACAAGAGGCATGAATATGTCCCTTTGATATTTTAAGTAGAGATTATGCTTCAATATTGAATTTTAAAAGCCTGTTATACTAGATGAGGGGAACTTTAATGTAGACCACATGGAGAATTCAATACATTTAATTGAAAAGTCCCTCAAATATATGAACCAATGGCAGATCGACCCTTTAACAATTCCTACAGTACTGAACAACATATTCAAGTGTAGAACTTCAGTAGAATGCCCCTTTAAAACCACACATTAGTTCAACAACGGCATAGTTTGTGTCCCTGTTAAAGACAGTACTCACTGGTGTTAATCTGATATTCTGTCTCTTCCTCTTTCACTGCCAAAACGTCTTCCTTCTTCACCTTTGAGATAGCATCCTCTTCCTCTCTAAACGGTTCTTTCTCTTCTTTCACTATAACAGCCTCATCTTCCTCCTTTTTCATTCTGAAGTATTCTTTCTCCAAACAGCAGACCCCCTCTTTATTAGCAAGGGAGGAGTAGTTTAGTGAGCTCATGGTCAGGGATGTTATCTAGCTAGCTAGCATTAGCGACTAGCCTAGTGCTAGGCTCAGTATCAATCTTTAACACGTTTGCAAATTGAACCAGTTGATACGTCAACCGAAAATCGTTTAAAACACTGAGATTAGCTAATGTACATTAACATGGTCTAAAACGTCAATCTTTCAGTTTTATGTTGGCTAGCAAGCTACCGACGTGGTTGAAAGAGTTGACGCCTTGTTGTTCCTGAAGAAGCGTCCCGTCCAGTCCATTATACGTCACGCAAGAAGAGTCAACTGAAAGACGCTCATCGCCATCTGCTGACTGGAGTGGGTAACGCAGTTTGGAAACAATAGTTACTACACTTTTTGTATTGGAAAGAACGTCATAATTATTTAATAATTAATGATTTAATAATAAGCTGATACATTTTCTCTTCCAAATAATACGTTCCTGTACACAGAAGCAGAAGCTCAATATGAATATGTAGATGATTAATAAATACTTATATGAATAGGTAGTGTGTTGATATACATTTTCTCTGTTAATTTTTCACATTCTTTTTTAATCTACATATGACCATACTATTCCCTTAAAGCCACGCTCTATAAGATACAAATCATCCTGTAAACAACAGAACAAATGCATCACATGCAAATAGCACTTGGTTATCTGTAGTGCTATACACTGGGTAGACAAAACATTAAGAACAGCTGCTCCTTCCATGACTTAGAAAGACTAGGTGAATCCAGGCTAAAGCTATGATCCCTTACTGATGTCACTAGTTAAATCCACTTCAATCCGTGTAGATGAAGGGGGGAGACAGGTTAAATAACGATTTTTAAGCCTTGAGACATGAGACATGGATTGTGCATGTGTGCCATTTAGAGAGTTAATGGGGAAGACAAAATATTTAAGTTACTTTGCACGGGGTATGGTAGTAGGTGCCAGGCGCACCGGTTTGTGTCAAGAACTGCAACGCTGCTGGGTATTTCAGCTCAACAGTTTCCCATGTGTACCAAGAGTGGTCCACCACCCAAACAGTGGTGGTTTGTGCCGTTTAAGATGAGGCAGGACAACTTGTTTTTTCATGAGCATGGCCTTAATTCTATTACAGCATATGGACGACTGTCATTCATATTTCACTCACCCTGTTCAATGGAACAGCAATAGGTTTAGGCTACTACATGATACTCTAATTGTCCCTATACCCATCATGAGGTAGCAACCTAGCCTATGAATGAAAGTTTAGGATGTAGGTTCACACAGGTCGAGATAAAGTTTTGCGGTGACAGACAGTGCCACATGGACAGACAGTGACACATTCAATACTGCCTTGCACACTCTCGCCTGCATCTAGCTGAAATAGAGATATCACTGGACAAATTCAGGTATGTTTATCCCCGTTTTGTTCCATTTAAACGTTTGTCAACAGAATCGGCGGAATGAATACACCCCTGATCATGCATAAACACAGTTCACTTTCATTACAGACACGTTGTATTCCCTCTTGCATCTATGTGCTCTCCTCTTATCACCTTCTCCCTTTGTTTCTGTACTTCAATGCACAACACATCAGCTGTATGTGACCAGGAGAAAAAACCTTTCCAAGCCAAACCATTTCATAACTGCTACACACAGCTTACATTGTTGTCAACTGTGTAACTGTGTAAGTCTATGGAAGCCTTGAGAACCATAATCCTCCTAGGTTTTGTATTGTGGTCAATATACCCAGAGGAGGATGCAAAATAGTATGTTTTAATAAATTATTTGGTGGCGTGATTATATTTAGTATAGTTTTATCTAAAAAGGACAACTTTAAAATATTTTACCATTTTTATTTTTCTGAAAATAACTGAGGACGATGGTCCTCCCCTTCCTCCTCTGAGGAGACCCCACTGCACCCAAAGGACACCCAGCCAACTTGACACAATTGTGGGAAGCATTGGAGTCAACATGGGCCAGCATCCCTGTGGAATGCTTTCGACACCTTGTAGAGTCCATGCCCCGACGAATTGAGGCTATTCTGAGGGAGAAAGGGGAGGGTCCAACTCCATATTAGGAAGGTGTTCCAAATGTTTGGTATAATCAGTGGATATATCTGCCATTTAGCAGACACTGTTTATCCAAAGGGATTTGCAGTCATGTGTACAAACACTTTACATATGGGTGGTCCCAGGAATCAAACCCACTACCCTGGTTTACAAGCACTATACTCCACCAACTGAGCTACAGGACCACAAGGAATGATCAAGGAATGATGCAGATAAACACACACAGCCTGAGTTTCAGAAATATAATTGAATCAAAGACCGTAACATTGAAACTGACATACTTCATATTTAGTTACAATCAAATATTATGTCACATGCGCTGAATACAACAGGTGTAGATCTTAACGTGAAATGCTTACTGACAAGCCTATAACCAACAACGTAGATAAGAAAAATAAGGGTTAAGAAAATATTCCCAAAATAAAAAAAATTAAAAAGTAGCTCAGTGCCGAGGGGTAGCTCAGGCCTGAGCTACCCCTCGGTCCTGAGCTTCCTCAGTAATGAGGCACCCCTCAGTCCAGGTGGGCCCTTTGTTAGGGTTACTAGGCCAAGGTCGGCGGCGAGGGTCGCCACTCAAATGACGCTAAGAAAGTGGACTAAGACTATGGTAGAGTGGCGTCCACGTCCCGCCACAGTGGACAGACGCCCACCCAGACCCTCTCCTATGGGTTTAGGTGTGCGGTCCGGGAGTCCGCACCTTTGGGGGGGGGGGGGGGGGGGGTACTGTCACGCCCTGGCCTCAGTTATCTTTGTTTTCTTTATTATTTTGGTCAGGCCAGGGTGGGACATGGGGGATTTATGTGTTTCGTCTTGTCTAGGGGTTTATTAGATTTATGGGGTTGTGTTCATGTTAGGTGTCTAGGTAAGTCTATGGTTGCCTAGATTGGTTCTCAATCAGAGGATATATATCAGAGGAGGTACCAGTACAGTGTCAATGTGGAGGCTATATACAGGAGGTACCAGTACAGAGTCAATGTGGAGGCTATATACAGGAGGTACCAGTACAGAGTCAATATACAGCAGGTACCAGTACCGAGTCAATGTGGAGACTAGTACAGGGGGTACCAGTACCGAGTCAATGTGGAGACTATATACAGGGGGTACCAGTACAGAGTCAATGTGGAGGCTATATACAGGAGGTACCAGTACAGAGTCAATGTGGAGGCTATATACAGGGGGTACCAGTACAGAGTCAATGTGGAGGCTATATACAGGAGGTACCAGTACCGAGTCAATGTGGAGCCACCGTAGGAGGCCTTTTGTCTTTTGGTTGGCCGCCGTTGTAAATAAGAATTTGTTCTTAACTGACTTGCCAAGTTAAATAAAGGTTCAATAATAAATAAATAAAATAAAGTACAGAGAGATAATTGATGAAAACCTGCTCCAGAGCACTCAGGACCTCAGACTGGGGCAAAGGTTCACCTTCCAACAGAACAACAACCCTAAGCACACAGACAAAGGACAACGCAGAAGTGGCTTCGGGACAAGTCTCTGAATGTCCTTGTGTGGCCCAGCCAGAGCCTGGACTTGAACCCGATCGAACATCTCTGGAGAGACCTGAAAATAGCTGTGCAGCGACGCTCCCCATCCAACCTGAGAGAGGTTGAGAGGATCTGCAGAGAAGAATGGGAAAAAATACAGGTGTGCCAAGCTTGTTCCTGTTAAGACACCTGACCAGCTGAGTGCAGGTGGGCTCTCCTGTCAACATGAGGCTCCTGTTGCAGCCCTCAAGGGCACATTGACAGATTTTCCACCTAGTCCTCTCTGGGATTCAAACAAGGGATCTTTCAGTTACTGGCCCAACACTGTTAACCGCTAGGCTACCTGCAGCAGGAGCCCCATGTTGACAGGAGAGCCCACCTGCATTCAGCTGGTCAGGGGCAGTGGTGCCCTGTAAGTAACAAATGTATCACTATCAGAGGGGTGTATTATGACATCAGATAGAACTACTCAGACATTCCAAATATCACTTGATTATCAGAGGGGTGTATTATGACATCAGATAGAACTACTCAGACATTCCAAATATCACTTGATTATCAGAGGGGTGTATTATGACATCATATAGAACTACTCAGACATTCCAAATCAGGCTTCATGCATATCATGAAGGTGGATATTGATCCAACCATTTCAAAAGTAATGACTGGGCTGACGGAAACAGGTAATGCCTGAACATTTTTGTAAATGGCGACAGACGATATGTTAGTTCGTTTGACATGGTGGGTTGTGTCAGTAAAAACGTTTTAGTGAGAAATGGCGATGGAAACTCCTTTATGTACAAATATTTATATAATAACCATCATGTCTTAGTTAACTTGGAGTCACGTGATGATATGTTGTGTGGTCCTCCCACTAAAACTTGGAATACCATGTAGTTTATTAGGCTACAGATGAAATAAGTTATGAACTTCACAGGGTAGTGAAACTACATGTGATGAGCTTGATGCTCCTTTCCAATACATTTTGAGGGTCTTAATCTGGTGACATGATGACCGATGCTTGGTTGCCATTTGACAAATAAAATAATTGCTCTCATCCATAATAATCTCATCAATCGGGTAACAATGTTTATTCAACCAGTGGGAGCGTTGTAAATGCCCCAAGGGAAGTCAAAAGAGGAACTCTTCATTGAGACAATGATGAAGAGCAATCCTTGGGAGAGTTGTGGTGGATATTATAAAATAAGGATCTGCTGGAGTCCAAGTCAAACCAAGATTCTTTAATTCTGAGCTCAGAGAGAATAACAAACAGAGTTACACAGCGCAGTGTAGACAGTCTGATTTCCTGAAGTATTGAGTGACTAGCACATATCTTTATAGTTTCCTGTTCCTGGGCGGGACTTTATTCATACAAGGACACAGGTGTAAATTGGTTTGCAACACAGGATGATACTCCCAAGAACAGGAGCTTATAATAGGACAGTTTCACAAGGTTAGTCACATACTCAGTTATGTGGACACACAAACAATTAACATTTTCCATTACAGAGTCTGAACATTTTCATTTCATTAAATCATCAGTGGGCCAACAATGTAAATGTCAACAATGGAACTAATGCATCACATCCAAATATCACTTGATTATCTGTAGTGCTGGAGGAATGACACACCCAGATAAACACACACAAAGAGTTTTAAAAAAGGACCGTTTAAAAGAAGGAACCTGATCTTCTTTATATTCAAACTGACAGACTCCATAGTCAATTCATGTTTTCTAATAAAAACAAACAAATATATGTTTGAGTATACCCTGTACCATTTCATTTCATCTGGTAAAGACAGGTAAACACATTGTCAGTCAACAATATAAGACAACGGGAGCACTGTGTATGTTCTCTGATGAATTTTAAGTCAATGTGATGTGAAATATCAACATACACGCTAAGAGAAGTAATTTCTCTCTCCTGTGTATTCTCTAATGACGTTTAAGTGACTTATGAGTAATATGTTTTCCCACAGTCTGAGCTTTTTTTTGTGTGTGTGTATTCTCTCATGTTGTTTCAGATTCCCCGACCGGTCGAAACACGTTCCACATTGCGAGCAGTGGTAAGGCTTCTATCCTGTGTGTATTCTCTCATGCCGTTTCAGCTCCCCCGAACGGACGAAACACTTTCCACATTGGGAGCAGTGGTAAGGCTTCTCTCCTGTGTGTATTCTTTCATGCTGTTTCAGCGTCCCTGAATGGTTGAAACACTTCCCACACTGGGAGCAGTGGTAAGGCTTCTCTCCTGTGTGTATTCTCTCATGTTCTTTCCGCGCCCCCGGCTGGTTGAAACCCTTTCCACACTGGGAGCAGTGGTAAGGCTTCTGCCCAGTGTGTATTCTCTCATGCCGTTTCAGGTGTCCTCCCTGGTTAAAACACTTTCCACACTGGGAGCAGTGGTAAGGCTTCTCTCCTGTGTGTATTTTCTCGTGTTGTTTCAGCAACCCCGACCAGGAGAAACACTTTCCACATTGGGAGCAGTGGTAAGGCTTCTCTCCTGTGTGTATTCTCTCGTGTTGTTTCAGCACCGTCAAAACACTTTCCACATTGGGAGCAGTGGTAAGGCTTCTCTCTTGTGTGTATTCTCTCATGTCGTTTCAGCGTCCCCGAACGGACGAAACACATTCCACATTGGGAGCAGTGGTAAGGCTTCTCTCCTGTGTGTATTATCTCGTGTTGTTTCAGCACCCCTGGCTGGTTGAAACCCTTTCCACACTGGGAGCAGTGGTAAGGCCTCTCCCCTGTGTGTATGCTCTTATGTGTTTTCAGTTGTGCTTTCTGTTTAAAACTCTTTTCACACTGGGAGCACTGGAGTCGTCTTGCTGGTTTGGACGTCCCTGGCTCTGGTTCCTCTGAGTCTGGTCTTTCTCCTGCCAAAGACAGTGTTATTTTTAAATAGAGACCCAAATGAAACCACATGATAAAACAACCTTGCTACGAGGGTAAATCCTAAATCCGATCTCTCAATAACCTGAGGCCAGTTTTAACAATCTTAGTGTGATTTTAAAACAAATGTAGAGCTTCCTGGTAATTACTGCTATGTTTACATTACTTATTCATCCTGTTTTACAAGTCAGAACACAAAACCTAGACAGTTCTAGGACACTGAAGACACAGACGTCGCTGGATTCCAATTGAACAGGTGGTTCTAAATATATAACATTCATAGCTGTATGATACAGAATGTGACCTACACACTTCCTTAAACATAAAATAACTAAAGAAGTCATTTTGTGTGGAAGTCCAAAACTAGTTTTTACGTTGAAGATACAAAGCACATCAGTAACATCTCCCTGTTGTTGAAAGGGTTCGACACATTTCTGTTTAAATGGACCAATTTCTTATTTAGACATTCACAGATTTTCAACATTTTGATTATCGTTGATGTCATATTTTGGGTAAAGTCAAAAATAAGGTGAAATATTTTGGGTAAATGTTCCTAAAACTGATAGTAACTACAATAAACAAAAAATATAAACACAACATGTAAAGTGTTGGATGTTTCATGAGCTGAAAAAAAAAATGCAGAATTTTTTACATCCCTGTTAGTCAACATTTATTCTTTGCCAGATCATCCATCCACCTGACAGGTGTGGCATATCAAGAAGCTGATGGAACAGCTTGATTATTACACAGGTGCACCTTGTGCTGGGGATAATAAAAGGCTACTCAAAAATGTGCAGTTTGCTCACACAACAATGCCACAGATCTCTGAGGGAGCGGGCAATTGGCATGCTGACTGCAGGAATGTCCACTGGAGCTGTTGTCAGGGAATTTAATGTACAGTACCAGTCAAAAGTTTGGACTCACCTACTCATTCAAGGGTTTTTCTTTATTTTTACTATTTTCTACATAGTAGAATAATAGAGAAGACATCAAAATTATTAAAAACACTTGGAATCATGTAGTAACCACAAGTGTTGAATCAAAAATATATATTTTATTCTTCAAAAGTTGCCACCCTTGCTTTCTCTCAACCAGCTTCACCTGGAATCCTTTTCCAACAGTCTTGTAGGAGTTCCCACATATGCTGAGAACTTGTAGGCTGATTTTCCTTTACTCTGCGATCCAAATCAACCCAAACTATCTCGATTTGGTTGAGGTCGGGGGATTGTGTAGGCCAGGTCATCTGATGCAGCACTCCATCACTCTCCTTCTTGGTCAAATAGCTCTTTACACGGCCTGGAAGTATGTTGGGTCATTGTCCTGTTGAAAAACAAATGACAGTGGGACTAAGCCCAAACCAGATGGGATGGCATATCGCTGCAGAATACTGTGGTAGTCATGCTGGTTAAGTGTGACTTGAATAAATAAATCACTGACATTGTCAATAGCAAAGCACCCGCACACCATCACATGTCCTCCTCCATGCTTCACGGTGGGAACCACACATGCAGAGATAATCTGTTCATCTACTCCTCGTCTCACAAAGACATGAAGCTCGGAACCAAAAATCTCACATTTGGACTCATCAGACCCAAGGACAGATATCCACCAGTCTAATGTCCATTGCTCATGTTTCTTGGCCCAAGCAAGTCTCTTCTTATTATTGGTGTCCTTTAGTAGTGGTTTCCTTGCAGAAATTTGACCATGAAGGCCTGATTCACGCAGTCTCCTCTGAACCGATGATGTTGAGATGTGTCTCTTGCTTGAACTTTGTGAAGCATTTATTTGGGCTGCAATTTCTAAGTCTGGTAACTCTAATGAACTTATGCATCAGAAGTAACTCTGGGTCTTCCATTCTTGTGGTGGTCCTTAAAGTAATGATGGTCTGTTGCTTCTCTTTGCTTATTTGAGCTGTTCTTGACATAATATGGACTTCACCTTTTACCCAATAGGGCTATCTTCTGTATACCCCCATACCTTGTCACAACACAACTGATTGGCTCAAAACACATTAAAACCTGTTATGGCACATTAACTCTTGAAACTAGGGGGCACTATTTTAATTAGCTTAGGAACACTCAATATTGTCTGTGAATATAACAGAACTGATATTGCAGGCGAAAGCCTGAGAAAAATCCAATCAGGAAGTGACTCTTATTTTGAAACCTCTGCGTTCCTATGCATCCCTATTTACCATTGAGAGGGATATCAACCAGCTACCTTTTTCTATGGCTTCCCTAATGTGTCTACAATCACTAGACATAGTTTCATGCTTTTATTTAGAAAAATGAGCGTGAACGACAACATTGCGTCAGTGGTCAGGTGGTGGCTCTCAGAGTGATTTGTGCGTAATAGACAAAGGCGGCCATTGTGCCTCTCGCTCCTAGTGAAAAGCCAATTGTCCCGGTTGATATATTATCGAATAGATATTTGAAAAACACCTAGAGGATTGATTATAAAAAACGTTTGCCATGTGTCTGCCGATATTATGGATCTAATTTGGAGGGTTTTTTCGGCGTTGTCGTGACCGCAACTTCCGGTGGATTTCTCAACAAAACGTGAAGAATAAACGGAGGTATTTTGGCTATAAAAAATTATCTTTAGTTTATTATCTCAAAATTAACATTTGCTGTCTAACTGGGAGTCTAGTGGGTGAAAACATCCGAAGCTCATCAAAGGTAAACGATTTAATTTGATTGATTTTCTGATTTTCGTGACCAAGCTCCCTGCTGCTAGCTGGACATAATGCTATGCTATCGATAAACTTACACAAATGCTTGTCTTGTTTTGGCTGTAAAGCATCATTTTAAAATCTGAGATGACAGGGTGATTAACAAAAGGCTAAGCTGTGTTTCACTATATTTCACTTGTGATTTCATGAATATGAATATTTTCTATTAAGATTTTTTGTCCGTTGACACCTGTTATGGCTAGGGATTCCGCTAGCGGAACGTTGACAACATCCGGTGAAATTGCAGAGTGCAAAGTATTTTATTTATTTATTAGAAATATTTAACTTTCATGCATTCACAAGTGCTAAGGTTAACTTCTTGTTAATCTAGCCACCGTGTCAGATTCCAAAAAGGCTTTACGGCAAAAGCAAACCATGCGATTATCTGATGACAGCACCCCATCAAACAAACACACGACAATCATATTTCAACCCGCCAGGCGCGACACAAACCTCAGAAATAACGATATAATTCGTGCCTTACCTTTGAAGAGCTTCTTCTTTTGGCACACCAATATGTCCCATAAACATCACAAATGGTCCTTTTGTTCGATTAATTCCGTCGTTATATCTCCAAAATGTAAATTTATTTGGCGCATTTGATTTTTTTTAAACACTGGTTCCAACTCGCCCAACATGACTACAAAATATCTAATAAGTTACCTGTAAACGCTGTCCAAACATTTGAAACAACTTTCCGAATCCAACTTTAGGTATTTTAAAACATAAATAATCGAGAAAATTTAAGATGGGATAAACTGTGTTCAATACCGGATAAAAACAACGTGAAGCGTGTGACCTGGAGCGCGCATCAAAACATTAGAGAGCACTAGGCTGGACCCTCGTTCTGAATAGCCAAACTTCTTCATTTCTCTAAAGAAAAACATCAACCAATTTCTAAAGACTGTTGACATCTAGTGGAAGCAATAGGAACTGCAACCAAGTGCCACAGAAAAGTTCCACAAAAAAACATTTGAAAACAGTCACCTCAACAACAAAAAATTCCTCTTGGATGGTTTGTCCTTGGGGTTTAACCTGCCAAATAAGTTATGTTATACTCATATCCATTATTTTAACAGTTTTAGAAACTTTAGAGTGTTTTCTATCCAAACCTACCAATTTGATTCATATCCTAGCTTCTGGGCAGGTAGCAGGTAGTTTACTTTGGGAACGCTTTTCCTCCGGACGTGAAAATACTGCCCCCTATCCCAAAAAAAATTTATAAGGCAAGAAATTCCACAACTTAACTTCTAAAAAGGCACACATGTTAATTGAAATGACTTCCCGGTGACTACCTGGAAGCGCTACTCTATCTATTCCACTCTCATCCTTTCGGTTTTAATAATATTTAATAACAATAATAATAATGTTATAATAGGTAATAACTAACTTTAATAACTAGGGTTAATACCTGCCTGGCGCACCAACAAAATCTTCATATTTACCCCACTCTAACAATACCACTACAGAATTAGCATAAGAGGCCATGTAACTTAAGGTAATCAGAAATATTTAGGACTAACTTATTACTTGCCACCCATTCTGAAACTAACTGCAGCTCTATGTTAAGTGTTGCAGTCATTTCAGTCGCTGTAGTAGCTGACGTGTACAGTGTTGAGTCATCCGCATACATAGACTCACTGGCTTTACTCAAATGTCATTGGCATGTTGTTGGTAAAGATTGAAAAAAGTAGGTGCCAAACAGCTGCCCTGGGGAATTCCTGATTTAACCATGATTTTGTTGTACAGGCTTCCATTAAAGAACACTCTTTGTGTTCCGTTAGACAGGTAGCTCTGGGACGGCAGGTAGCCTAGTGGTTAGAGTGGTAGGCCAGTAACCGAAAGATTGCTGGATCGAATCCCTGAGTTGACATGGTAAAACTGTGTCGTTCTGCCCCTGAACAAGGCAGTCCTAGGCCGTCATTGAAAAAAAGAATTTGTTCTTAACTGACTTGCCTAGTTAAATAAAGGTTATACTTTATCCACAATATAGCAGGGGGTGTAAAGCCATACGTCTTTTTCAGCAGCAGACTATGATCGACAATGCCAAAAGATGCACTGAAGTCAAACAAAACAGCCCCAACAATATTTTTATCATCAATTTTTCTCAGCCAATCAGTCATTTGCAAGTGCTGTGCTTGTTGAATGAACTTCCCTATAAGCTAAAAGTCTATATTTGTTTACTGTAAAATAGCATTGTATCTGGTCAAAATTGTAAGGGTTGGTAACAGGCTGATTGGTCAGCTATTTAAGCCAGTAAAGGGAGCTTTACTATTCTTGGGTAGTGGAATGACTTTAGCTTCCCTCCAGGCCTGAGGGCACACACTTTCTAGAAGGCTTAAATTAAAGACAAGGCAAATAGGAATGGCAATATTGGCTGCTATTATCCTCAATTTTCCATCCACGTTGTCAGACACCAGTGACTTGTCATTGTAGATTTTATTTGCGCAAAATTTCATTGAAGATGCTCCAAAGATTTTTACTATCATTCTTCATGTCATTTATCTTTGTTTCATTGTGTACTTTATTCTTTTTATTCAGTTTAGTCACATGATTTCTCAATTTGCAATAGGTTTGCCAATCAGTTATACAGCCAGACCTATATGCCATCTCTTTTGCCTCCCTCTTCATCATACCATTTTTTAAATTCCTCATCAATTCACGTGGATTTAACAGTTTTTACAGTCATTTTCTTAATGGGTGCATGCTTATTAGTAGCTGGGATAAGCAGTTTCAAATGTGTCAAGGGCAGTGTCTGGTTGCTCCTCAATACACACCACAGACCAACAAATATTATTTACATCAATAACATATTAACACATAACTAATATTAACACATAATATTAGTCCCAGCCTTTGGAACGGTGGTTTTCCTAGACATGGCTCCTATATTGTGATCACTACATCTGATGGATCTGGATACTGCTTTAATGTCTGCAGCATTAGTAGAGATATGATCAAACCATGTTGATGATTTCATTCCTCTACTGTTTGTCACTACCCTGGTAGGTTGATTGATAACCTGAACAAGGTTGCCGGCACTGGTTACAGTTTGAAGCTTTTGCTTGAGTGGGCAGCCTGATCACAGCTTTTCTTCAGTACTAGTTAATTAATGACCAAAGACTTGAGTTTAGTTTGCCTGTTCTACAGTCTTGTAAAGATAGGGGGGTTGACTGTAACATCCATAATGTTTTAAGGAAAAGTTTTTGTAAAACAAGCACCTTACATTGGATCATCTTGAAACTTTCTCTCCAAAGCTAACTTTCATCAAGGTTTTATATGGTCAATTGGTTTCTCTCTTTTCATTGGCAGAATCCTTTTTCAGTGTTATGATATTCATAACATCCATATACACGAGTCTATCTTCCTGTCAACTAACAGAACTCTGCTGGTTGTCCTGATAACAGATACCAGTCTATCGTCCTGTCAACTAACAGAACTCTGCTGGTTATCTTGGTAACAGACACCAGTCTATCTTCCTGGTAACAGATACCAGTGGGCAGATCTATTGTATTTGTTCAAACTAAACTACAGCACTTACTTTGATGTGTCAAATCTGATCCTTTCTTCTCTTCTCCTCCTCTCACAGTTCCACTCAGCCCCGTTGTTTTCCTGCAGTCCACCAGCTGCACAGACAACCTCTTCATACCCAGCAGTAAGGTGCTACCAGGAGAGGCACGACACAGGGACTCCGGGAGGGAGGAAGGGCTAGCGTTGTCCTGGTAACCATAAAGAGGGGACACAGACGCACATCATTATGGATGCTGATGCCACTGTTGTCATGAAGTGCTTTACAGAAACCCAGCCCAGAGAGAGCAAGCTGTATGCTAGACCAGACCAAGCTGTATGCTAGACCAGAACAAGCTGTATGCTAGACCAGACCAAGCTGTATGCTAGACCAGACCAAGCTGTATGCTAGACCAGACCAAGCTGTATGCTAGACCAGACCAAGCTGTATGCTAGACCAAACCAAGCTGTATGCTAGACTCTTCTCTGCCTCGTCAGCATCAGGATGTTGTTGAGGCTCCCCAGAGGATCCACCATAGTCATGTCTCTCTCCTGTGTTAATGAGAACAGCAAACAGATGGTAAACTTATGATCTTCTATTACAATCAGAGTCTTACAAGAGGCATGACTATGTCTACAAAGGTCCTATAAAATATTGTTTGTGATGCAAATGTAAAAGGATGCGTTTTCCGTCCCTTTTGATATTTTAAGTAGAGATTTTGTTTCAATATTGAATTTTAAAAGCCTGTTATATTAAATGAGGGGAACTTTAATATAGACCACATGGAGAATTCAATACATTGAATTGAAAAGTCCCTAAAATATATGAGCCAATGGCAGATTGACCCTTTAACAATTCCTACAGTACTGAACAACATATTCAAGTGTAGAACTTCAGTAGAATGCCCCTTAAAAACTACACATTAGTTCAACAACGGCATAGTTTGTGCCCGTTTAAGACAGTACTCACTGGTGTTAATCTGATATTCTGTCTCTTCCTCTTTCACTCCCAAAACGTCTTCCTCCTTCACCTTTATTGAGATAGCATCCTCTTCCTCTCTAAAGGTTCATTATCTTCTTTCACTATAACAGCCTCCTCTTCCTCCTTTTTCATTCTAAAAAGTTCTTTCTCTTCTTTCACTATAACAGCCTCTTCTTCCTTCACTGTAACAGTCTCATCTTCCTCCTTTTTCATTCTAAAAGGTTCTTTCTCTTCTTTCACTGTAACATCCTCCTCTTCTTCAATGTTCAGTGCCAGAGCTTCTTTCTCCAAACAGCAGACCTCCTCTTCTTTAGCAGGGGATGAGTACTTTAATGAACTCATGGTCAGGGATGTTAGCTAGCTCGTTAGCATTAGCGAATAGCCTAGTGCTAGGCTCAGTATCAATATATAACAAGTTTGCAAATTAGGTTACAGTTAACCAGTTAATGCGTCAACAGATTTGTGTTTAAAACACTGAGATTAGATAATGTACATTAAGATAATCTAAAGCGTCAATCTTTCAGTTTTATGTTGGCTAGCAAGCTACCGACGTGGTTGAAAGAGTTGGCGCCTTGTTGTTCCTGAAGAAGCGTCCGTCCAGTCCATTATACGTCACGCAAGAAGAGTCACCTGAAAGACGCTCATCGCCATCTGCTGACTGGAGTGGGTAACGCAGTTTGGAAACAATAGTTACTCCACTTTTTGTATTGGAAAGAACGTCATAATTATTTAACAACAAGCTGATATATTTTCTCTTACGTCTTACAACTAATACGTTCCTGTACACAGACGTAGAAGCGTAATATGAATATGTAGATGATGAATAAATACTTCCATGAATAGGAAGTGTGTTTATACACATTTACTCTGTTAATTTTTTCTCTAGATGTGACCATACTATTCCCTTAAAGCTACGCTACAAAGCTACAACAGGTGTAGACATTACCGTGAAATTCTTATTGACAAGCCCTTAACCAACAATGTAGTTAAGAAAAATAAGAATAATAAAAAGTTACACAATAAAAAAACTATACCGTGTTTACAGAGTCAATGTGGAGGCTATATACAGGAGGTACCAGTACAGAGTCAATGTGGAGGTTATATACAGGAGGTACCAGTACAGAGTCAATGTGGAGGCTATATACAGGAGGTACCAGTACAGAGTCAATGTGGAGGCTATATACAGGAGGTACCAGTACAGAGTCAATGTGGAGGCTATATACAGGAGGTACCAGTACAGAGTCAATGTGGAGGCTATATTCAGGAGGTACCACTACAGAGTCAATGTGGAGGCTATATACAGGAGGTACCAGTACAGAGTCAATGTGGAGGCTATATACAGGGGGTACCAGTACAGTCAATGTGGAGGCTATATACTGGGGGTACCAGTACAGAGTCAATGTGGAGGCTATATAGAGTGGTACCAGTACAGAGTCAATGTGGAGGCTATATACAGGAGGTACCAGTACAGAGTCAATGTGGAGGCTATATAGAGTGGTACCAGTACAGAGTCAATGTGGTGTGGGGGCTGTGCTTTGGCAAAGTGGGTGGGGTTATATCCTTCCTGTTTGGCCCTGTCCGGGGGTGTCCTCGGATGGGGCCACAGTGTCTCCTGACCCCTCCTGTCTCAGCCTCCAGTATTTATGCTGCAGTAGTTTATGTGTCGGGGGGCTGGGGTCAGTTTGTTATATCTGGAGTACTTCTCTTGTCCTATTCGGTGTCCTGTGTGAATCTAAGTGTGCGTTCTCTAATTCTCTCCTTCTCTCTTTCTTTCTCTCTCTCGGAGGACCTGAGCCCTAGGACCATGCCCCAGGACTACCTGACATGACTCCTTGCTGTCCCCAGTCCACCTGGCCATGCTGCTGTTCCAGTTTCAACTGACCTGAGCCCTAGGACCATGCCCCAGGACTACCTGACATGATGACTCCTTGCTGTCCCCAGTCCACCTGGCCATGCTGCTGCTCCAGTTTCAACTTCCACCTGACTGTGCTGCTGCTCCAGTTTCAACTGTTCTGCCTTATTATTATTCGACCATGCTGGTCATTTATGAACATTTGAACATCTTGGCCATGTTCTGTTATAATCTCCACCCGGCACAGCCAGAAGAGGACTGGCCACCCCACATAGCCTGGTTCCTCTCTAGGTTTCTTCCTGGATATTGGCCTTTCTAGGGAGTTTTTCCTAGCCACCGTGCTTCTACACCTGCATTGCTTGCTGTTTGGGGTTTTAGGCTGGGTTTCTGTACAGCACTTTGAGATATCAGTTGATGTACGAAGGGCTATATAAATAAATTAGATTTGAGATTTGAATGTGGAGGCTATATACAGGAGGTACCAGTACAGAGTCAATGTGGAGGCTATAAACAGGAGGTACCAGTACAGAGTCAACGTGGAGGCTATATTCAGGAGGTATAAGTACAGAGTCAATGTGGAGGCTATATACAGGGGGTACCAGTACAGAGTCAATGTGGAGGCTGTATACAGGGGGTACCAGTACAGAGTCAATGTGGAGGCTATATACAGGAGGTACCAGTACAGTGTCAATGTGGAGGCTATATACAGGAGGTACCAGTACAGAGTCAATGTGGAGGCTGTATACAGGAGGTACCAGTACAGTGTCAATGTGGAGGCTATATACAGGAGGTACCAGTACAGAGTCAATGTGGAGGCTGTATACAGGAGGTACCAGTACAGAGTCAATGTGGAGGCTATATACAGGAGGTACCGATACAGAGTCAATGTGGAGGCTATATACAGGGGGTACCGGCAGAGAGTCATAGTGGAGGCTATATACAAGGGTTACCAGTACATAGTCAATGTGGAGTCTATATACAGGAGGTACCAGTACAGAGTCAATGTGGAGGCTATATAGAGTGGTACCAGTAGAGTCAATGTGGAGGCTATATACAGGAGGTACCAGTACAGAGTCAATGTGGAGGCTATATACAGGGGGTACCAGTACAGTCAATGTGTAGGCTATATACTGGGGGTACCAGTACAGAGTCAATGTGGAGGCTATATAGAGTGGTACCAGTACAGAGTCAATGTGGAGGCTATATACAGGAGGTACCAGTACAGAGTCAATGTGGAGGCTATATACAGGAGGTACCAGTACAGAGTCAATGTGGAGGCTATAAACAGGAGGTACCAGTACAGAGTCAACGTGGAGGCTATATTCAGGAGGTATAAGTACAGAGTCAATATGGAGGCTATATTCAGGGGGGTACCAGTACAGAGTCAATGTGGAGGCTATATAGAGTGGTACCAGTACAGAGTCAATGTGGACGTAATAAAAGGGGCTACCAGTACAGAGTCAATGTGGAGGCTATAAACAGGAGTTACCAGCACAGAGTCAATGTGGAGGCTATATTCAGGAGGTATAAGTACAGAGTCAATGTGGAGGCTATGTACAGGGGGTACCAGTACAGAGTCAATGTGGAGGCTATATACAGGAGGTACCGGTACAGAGTCGATGTGGAGGCTATTATAAAATAAGGATCTGCTGGAGTCCAAGTCAAACCAAGATTCTTTATTTCTGAGCTCAGAGAGAATAACAGAGTTACACAGCGCAGTGTAGACAGTCTGAATTCCTGAAGCATTGGGTGATGAGCAAATATCTTTATAGTTTCCTGTTCCTGGGAGGGACTTTATTCATACAAGGACACAGGTGTAAATTGGTTTGCAACACAGGATGATACTCCCAAGAACAGAAGATTATAATAGGACAGTTTCACAAGGTTAGTCACATACTCAGTTGTGGACACACAAACAATTAACATTTTCCATTACAGAGTCTGAACATTTTCATTTCATTAAATCATCAGTGGGCCAACAATGTAGATGTCAACAATGGAACTAATGCATCACATCCAAATATCACTTGATTATCTGTAGTGCTGGAGGAATGACACACCCAGATAAACACACACAGAGTTTAAAAAAAGGACCGTTTAAAAGAAGGAACCTGATCTTCTTTATATTCAAACTGACAGACTCCATATTCAATTCATGTTTTCTAATAAAAACAAACAAATATATGTTTGAGTATACCCTGTACCATTTATTTTCATCTGGTAATGACAGGTAAACACATTGTCAGTCAACAATATAAGACAACGGGAGCACTGTGTATGTTCTCTGATGAATTTTAAGTCAATGTGATGTATATCAATATACACGCTAAGAGAAGTAATTTCTCTTTCCTGTGTGGATTCACTAATGACGTTTAAGTGACTGTTATGAGTATATGTTTTCCCACAGTCTGAGCTTTTCTAAGCCTTTTCCTCTGTGTGCAGTCTAATGTGTTCTTTCAGGCTTCCTAAATGGGCAAAAGCTTTGCACCCTGGGAGGAGTGGTAAGGCTTCTGCACTGGTGTATTCTCTCATGTCGTTTCAGCGTCCCTGATTGGCTGAAACACTTTCCACACTGGGAGCAGTGGTAAAGCTTCTCTCCTGTGTGTGTTCTCTCGTGTTGTTTCAGGTGCCATAACGCACTACAACCCTGTCCACATTGGGAGCAGTAATAAGGCTTCTCTCCTGTGTGTATTCTCTCATGTCGTGTCAGCGTCCCTGAAAGGCCGAAAACACTTTCCACACTGGGAGCAGTGGTAAGGCTTTTCCCCTGTGTGTATTCGCTCATGCTGTTTCAGTTCCCCAAATGGTTGAGCGCTTTCCACATGGGAGCAGTGGTAAGGCTTCTCTCTGTGTGTATTCTCTCGTGGTGTCTCAGGATCCCTAAACCGGTAAAACTCCTTCCACACTGAGAGCAGTGGTAAGGCTTCTCCCCTGTGTGTATTCTCTCATGCTGTTTCAGTTCCCCCGACTGGTTGAAACGCTTTCCACATAGGGAGCAGTGGTAAGGCTTCTCTCCTGGTGTACTCTCTCATGTCGTATCAGCTCCCCCGACTGGTTGAAACACTTTCCACACTGGGAGCAGTGGTAAGGCTTCTCCCCTGTGTGGATTATCTCATGTTGTTTCAGGTCCCTTAACCCGTCACAACCCTTTCCACATTGGGAGCAGTGGTAAGGCTTCTCCCCTGTGTGTATTCTCTCATGCTGTTTCAGTTCCCCC
>NW_022263910.1:0-39636 GCF_002021735.2 Oncorhynchus kisutch
GGATAAAAATGTAGGGCACTATATAGGGTTCCCATTTGGATGCATTCCTTGACTGTAGGTTAACCCTTATTAAAGGTGACTGCTTGGAAAACCAATGCACTAAACCAGCCAGCTACTTAGAAAATATCCTTTTAAGAACTTATCAGAGCTCCACCGCCTCTCTGGAACATCCAGCAGAGTAGATAGATACACTTGTAAAGCTATTGATTATTATCACCCTAATGTGAAATCCATTCGCAAAGGAAGACACAAGCTTTTTCCCCCAGCAGGATTTCCATTTCATTAACTTCTCCCTTTTACTTCCTTGCTGTTCTTCACTATCTTTCATCTCTCCACTGTTGCCTCTCAACCGATCCCTGAGACTGTGGAGCAGACCTGGGTTCAACTAGTATGTGTTTTCTTTCACATACTTTGAGTGTTTGATTTGAGCCTGCCTGAAGTGCCAGCTAGGTGGGGTTTGCACTTTTGGTACTATTATATTGGTCCCGTTGCTCTACGCCAGGTCAATCAGGCTCATTTGAAATATTTGAAAGAAAACGGATACTATTTGAAACCAGGTCTGATGCCCTGAAGTTTTGTATCCTTTACACACATCTGTGCCAACATGATCCTTACTGTGCTGGCCATATCAAACACCATCCTTTCAAACAAGAACAAGTGTCCAGCAACAACGGTCCATGTGAATGACTAACCAGGCCAGTGCAGTACAGCTCGGCATGGCTCAGTAGTGTGAAACTGGTATTAGAGTACTGTATGTATGGGTCTAACCTTCCTCTACACAGCAGGACCTGTCACACTCGATGTCTTATATGCTTCACAGGAGGTTGGTGGCACCTTAATTGGGGAGGACGGGCTTGCGGTAATGGCTGGAGCGGCAATCAGTGGAATGGTATCAAACACATCAAACATATGGTTTCCATGGTTTCCTTGTGTTTGATGCCATTCCATTAGCTCCGTTCCAGTCATTATTATGAGTCGTCCTCCCCTCAGCAGCCTCCTGTGATACGCATGCATTATGTATATCTATAATGTTATATATTATGTATAACATATTGTGTCTATATCTTACCATCATCACACAGCAGGCCCTGTCTTCCGTAGGGCAGAGACACACAGCTTCCTGGTGGGACTTGGGGATACAGGTGGCTCCGTGACCACAGGGGCTCCACTCACAGGCTGTGAACTGGCAGAGCCGACCAGAGTAGAGAGGAGGCGCACTCACAGAACCCAGTCCTCTGCATCACTATACACAGGGAGAAATAGAGACAGACACACACAGAGAGGAGAGATCATTAGGACCAAGGGGAAATGGACCCTGGTAGTTCTAGTGATGTGTTTCTATCTAGGTACAGGAGAGAGAGAGACAGATAGAGACAGAGACAGAGAGAGAGAGACCCAGAGAGAGATAAGAGAGGAGATAGAGAGACAGAGAGACAGGAGAGGAGAGACAGAGAGAGACAGAGACGAGAGAGAGACAGAGAGAGAGAGAGAGACAGAGGAGAGAAGAGAGAGAGGACAGAGGCAGCGAGAGAGAGAGACAGAGAGAGAGAGAGAGAGAGAGAGAGAGAGAGAGAGAGAGAGAGAGAGAGGAGAGAGAGAGAGAGACGAGAGAGAGACGAGAGAGAGAGAGCAGAGAGACAGAGAGACAGAGAGAGAGAAGAGGAGAGAGAGAGAGAGAGAGAGAGAGAGAGAGATGATCAAATAATCAACAACTTCATGAATGAAAACACTGTATTAAACTCTGTGATGAATCAATAGAGACGAGTTAAGACATGAAAACATCTCCATCAGTCCCAGATGGAAAACATCCAGTATGACATACTGGAGCTCTGCAGAAAGGAGCTGCCACGTTAGATGGATGGACTGGCTGGTTGAGGAGATGGACAGGTGTTATGTTATAGATTTAATTCAGATAACACATCAGATTCAACAGCAGGTGTGTGTGTGTGTGTGTGTGTGTGTGTGTGTGTGTGTGTGTGTGTGTGTGTGTGTGTGCGTGTGTGCGTGCGTGCGCATGTACATATGTGTGTGTGTGTTCTGCCTCTTTCAGCTCCTTACAAAATGTAAACACATCTGTGCTTTCAGTGAATGCAGATAATAACCACTGTCCCAAACGGCACCCTATTCCCTATGAGTCCTGGTCAAAAGTAGTGCTCTATATAGGGAATAGGGCACCATTTAGGATGCACATAATAACCTGCAGGAAACCAATGATTGGGAGTGGTTGAGCAAACATATGGCCCAAAAAGTATACACATGACTCTCCTACCCTATCCCCTTCTCCTTTTCTCAATTCATATTCATGCGGTTGCTTTATCTCTGGGTTGGAGAGGAAGTGGAGGCTAGGCTAGTCATATTATTTACACTTCATAAGCTCCTCTGTAAGAGGCACACACTTTTCAAAGGTATAATATCAGATAGAGAAGGCATTGGTGGGGTTTCACGTCTATAAATTAATAATGGGCCTTGAGCAGCCAGCACTGTGGGATGTATTTTCCTCCACTTTCTCCTCCAGAAACTGGCTTCTAGAAATTAAATATTTACCTTCTGTCGCTGGAATTTAGAACTGTTGGAATGACTGTATGGAACGCGGCTTAGAAGGAAGGGAAATAGACTGTAAAGTCGACTCTTGTTTTCAGCATAAATGTCACACTGACTGTGTTAACTGTGGTAAATATTACCAGTCAAATAGCATCCTAACCCCTAATATAGTGGCCCTACTTCTGGCACTATTTCTGAGCACTATTTCTGTCACTACTTGAGAACTTGAAACAGTGAGTGTCCTCTTTGATGATCTTCTTCATCTCCTTCCATGTGGTGGTCAGTGTGATCATGACGGTCTCGTCCCAGCTTCAGGTCAAAGGAAGTGCACTATATAGGGAATAAGGAGCCACCTGGGACGCGGAAATGAATGACCCAGTAATGTTTCTCAATGTGAACAGACGTAATTCACACACTTATTTAAATAACAGCTGATGACTTGTTACAATGAATATTAAACTAAATTATGACATAGTAGGCAGTACATTTTAAATTTAAGAAATTGCTAAACGTTTTAATCTATTTCATTAAAATATTAATGATATTTATTTAACATAGTAAATGTAACATAGTAAATGTTACCATATTAACATGTTAATCTCATGTGTACGGTAGATCTAAGACAGTGGCAGGTCACAGGAAGCTTCTGAAACACCACCCTAACATAGATATTATGCATAATACTGTATGTAGTGCACTATATAGGGAATATGGTGCCAAACTTACTGCACTATATAGGGAATATGGTGCCAAACTTAATGCATTATATAGGGAATATGGTGCCAAACTCACTGCATTATATAGGGAATATGGTGCCACACTTACTGCACTATATAGGGAATATGGTACCAAACTTACTGCACTATATAGGGAATATGGTGCCAAACTTACTGCACTATATAGGGAATATGGTGCCAAACTCACTGCACTATATAGGGAATATGGTACCAAACTTACTGCACTATATAGGGAATAGGGTGCCAAACTTAGTGCACTATATAGGGAATATGGTGCCAAACTTAGTGCACTATATAGGGAATATGGTCCCAAACTTAGTGCACTATATAGCGAATATGGTCCCAAACTTAGTGCACTGTATAGGGAATATGGTCCCAAACTTAGTGCACTATATAGCGAATATGGTCCCAAACTTAGTGCACTGTATAGGGAATATGGTCCCAAACTTAGTGCACTGTATTGGGAATATGGTCCCAAACTTAGTGCACTATATAGGGAATATGGTCCCAAACTTAGTGCACTATATAGAGAAAGGGGTGCCATTTCAGACGTATACACAGTGTTTAGGGTCAGCAGGAACTAATGATGACACGATCATCAGCTGTAAGGTCAGTGTCCTGCTTTATGGACCTCCGTTATACATCAATTCCATTCTGATTGAGCTTTAACACACTGCTCAGTCAGGTGGTAGGCTTTAAGTGTTAACCATTCATGTGGCTCCTGCAGGATGCAGTGACCGCCGCTCTCTTCACTGGCAACTAAATGTGTCTGACCTGTTATCTAAAAACTGCCACATGATGGTATGTCTGACCTGTTATCTAAAAACTGCCACATGATGGTATGTCTGACCTGTTATCTAAAAACTGCCACATGATGGTATGTCTGACTTGTTATCTAAAAACTGCCACATGATGGTATGTCTGACCTGTTATCTAAAAACTGCCACATGATGGTATGTCTGACCTGTTATCTAAAAACTGCCACATGATGGTATGTCTGACCTGTTATCTAAAAACTGCCACATGATGGTATGTCTGACCTGTTATCTAAAAACTGCCACACGATGAACACTTATGTCTGTGTTAAAACCTGTTCAGTGTAATATACAGTACATAGTCTACTTTAACAGGGGCATGTTAGATTTGTATACAAAATACACTATATATACACAAAAGTAAATGGACACCCCTTCGAATGTATGGATTTGGCTATTTCAGTCACACCCGTTGCTGACAGGTGTATAAAATCAAGCCATGCAATCTCCATAGACAAACATTGGCAGTAGAATGGCTTTACCGAAGAGCTCAGTGACTTTCAATGTGGCACCGTCATAAGATGCCACCTTTCCAATAAGTCACTTCGTCAAATTTCTGCTCTGATATAGCTGCCTCAGTCACCTATAAGTGCTGTTATTGTAAGTGGAAACGTCTAGAAGCAACAACGGCTCAGCCGTGAGGTGGTAGCCCACACAAGCTCACAGAATGGGATCGCCGAGTGCTAAAATGATTAGCGTGTAAAAATGGTCTGTCTTCGGTCGGAACACTCACTACCGAGTTCCAAACTGTCTCTGGAAGCAACATCACCACAAGGACTGATCGGGAGCTTGATGAAGTGGGGTTCCATGGCCAAGCAGCTACACACAAGTCTAACATCACCACACGCAATGCCAAGCGTCAGCTGGAGTGGTGTAAAGTTTGCCGCCATTGGACTCTGGAGCAGTGGAATCCTATTCTCTGGGGTGATGAATCACGCTTCACCATCTGGCAGTCCGACGGACGAATCTGGGTTTGGCAGATGCCAGGAGAACGCTACCTGCCCCAATGCATAGTGCCAACTGTAAAGTTTGGTGGATGAGGAATAATGGTCTGGGGTTAAGTGAAATCTTTATGCTACAGCATAAAATGACACTCTAGACAATTCTGTGCTTCCAACTATGTGACAAATGTTTGGGGAAGGCCCTTTCCTGTTTCAGCATGAGAATGCCCCCATGCACAAAGCGAGGTCCATACCGAAATGGTTTGTCAAGATCGGTGTGGAAGAACTTGACTGGCCTGCACAGAGCCCTTATTTCAACCCCATCAAACACCTTTGGGATGAATTGGAACACCGACTGCGAGCGAGGCCTAATCGCCCAACATCAGTGCCCACCCCCTCTAATGCTCTGAATGGGCTGAATGGAAGCAAGTCCCCGCAACAATGTTCCAACATCTAGTGGAAAGCCTTCCCAGAAAAGTGGAGACTGTTATAGCACACAGCTACTACATAGAACATGTCTGTAAGAAGACAAAGATAGCGTATCTCTCTAAGATAAGCAGATGTCTGCCAAACCTCAATACCATGATGACCTTATTATATCGGACATCCGGCTCTGTCTGCGTCCCAAATGGCACCCTATTACATGTATAGTGCACTACTTTTGACCAGGGGTCTGGCAGGGAATAGGGTCCCATTAGGGAGTCAGCCTCTACTAATGAAGTGGCAGTTGTAAGGCTCAGATCTAAAGACATGTCAGATGATGACTGCAGTCCAATACACTCTGTGAAATGCTGCCATGGTGGTTATTTGTCATTAATACAATGATTGTGGTGATTGATTATGTAGACAGACAGACAGGATAATGTAGTAGACCTCACCTAAGCCTTTGTCTATATATGGGGGTTGTGAATTTTCCAATAAGATTACGTGTATTTTCCAATAGGATGTTGTGTATTTTCCAATAGAATGCTGTGCATTTTCCAATAGAATACAGTGTATTTTCCAATAAGATGTTGTGTATTTTCCAATAGGATGTTGTGTATTTTCCAATAGGATGTTGTGTATTTTCCAATAAGATGTTGTGTATTTTCCAATAGGATGTTGTATATTTTCCAATAGGATGTTGTGTATTTTCCAATAAGCTGCTGTGTATTTTCCAATAAGATTACGTGTATTTTCCAATAGGATGTTGTGTATTTCCAATAAGCTGTAGTGTATTTTCCAATAGGATGTTATGCATTTTCCAATAGGATGTTATGCATTTTCCAATAGAATACAGTGTATTTTCCAATAAGATGTTGTGCATTTTCCTATAGGATGTTGTGTATTTTCCAATAGGATGTTGTGTATTTTCCAATAGGATGTTGTATATTTTCCTATAGGATGTTGTTAATATCTGTTATGTGTGTTGTGTGGTTTTCATGCACTACTTTCAGCCTGAACTTTAGATTGTTTACGTGCTGCATGGCGCTGAATAGTATTTACTTGAACTGCATCTTACAATACATGATTGTCTGGAAGGCATTACATTTACAGTATGTGGTTAGAGGTCAGAATGACGTTGTGTATATTGGCGTCTTATTCCACCACTGCAGGGCAGCGATAAACATCCTGGAGCTTTAGCTGGGCAGTACTATATACAGACGCGTTCTTAATCTTTTGACTCAATGCCCAGCCAAAACGTAAAGTTACCACTGTTACGGTGACCAAGGCCAACTAAACAGCTAAAGTTTCCCCTGTAGCAGTTTCAGCGAGTCAAAGCTGCAGAATCCGAAGCGGGAAACCGTGCTAGATGGATGGGTCATGATTCTGTTGAACCGAGAACAAAACCTCATGGCCAGCTATAACCGTCCGCCTCCGCTTTACATTTCCCTGCTATGATTCAGCAGGGTTTGTTTCAACAGGGTTATTTGACATGTTTTATAAAATCACCCGTGGTACTGACAGCTTATTATTTTTTACTTGTCAAATGTGTGTTGTGTTGGAGAACACTGTGAAATATGGAGAACATCTTAACCCAGTTTGATCATGACCTCGGTAGCTATGCCTCGCAGTGACTCCATTTTTACAAGTTTCAGGGAGTGAATGTATGGTATAGTTTTATAATGTAGGGTGCAGTTTGTGTTTCATGAGGAAAATGAATGTATCATTGAAATGAACACTGCATTCTGAATCCATTCTGAATTCAAAGTAAAAACCTTTTGGCCGGATATTTTTTGTCTGTGATTAAGCCAAACTGACTAAGGCAATAGACTACAAAGCTAAATCCCATCAATAGCTGCATTTAAAACACCAACTTGCACTTATTTTGAAGCCTTGAGACAACTGAGACATGGGATTGTGTATGTGTGTCACTCAGAGGGGGAATGGGCAAGACAAAAGATTGAAATGCCTTTGAACGGGGTCTGGTAGTAGGTGCCAGGCGCACCGGTGTGTGTCAAGAACTGCAATGCTACTGGGCTTTTTACGCTCAACAGTTTCACCACCCAAAGGACATCCAGCCAACTTGATACAACTGTGGGAAGCATCAGAGTCAACATGGGTCAGCATCCCTTTAGGGGGGTGCAACTCTATATTAGAAAGGTGTTTTTAATGATTGCTATACTCAGGTTATGACATTGGGCACCACACAACTTGATTACTGAGAGCTCATCTGACAGAGATATCATGTGCAGGCCAATCCATTATTCAGTAGTTAATCTGCTACTCAACAGATTAAATATGTAGCCTTTAATAATTAATAGCAGTGTGTTTGTTTGTGAGGTTCCTGTAACGTTCTTGTCCTTATATGGTAGAGGAGACTACGAGAAGTCCTTTATGTGTGGAACAGTGTGTTTGTGTGTGTGGAACAGTGTGTTTTTGTGTGTGGAACAGTGTGTTTGTGTGTGTGGAACAGTGTGTTTGTGTGTTTGTGTGTGTGGAACAGTGTGTTTGTGTGTGTGGAACGATGTGTTTGTGTGTGTGGAACGATGTGTTTGTGTGTGTGGAACGATGTATTTGTGTGTGTGAAACAGGGTGTGTTTGTGTGTGTGAAACAGGGTGTGTTTGTGTATGTGCATGTGTGTGGGTTCACACACAGATAATATGATATGTGTGTATGTGATTTACATATTCACAACAATCACTAAACATAAACACACTTTGTAATCAAATGATTGCGTGAAGGTAAAAATGGGAAAACCCTTTTGTTACCACCCATATTTAATGTAATCAAGCCTCTGATTACAGCAATTAAGAACTAAAGTGTGTGTCAACCCTACCACATCCCCTTATCCACACCTTCACTACATCTGGTAGCCATTCCACCCCAGCCAGCCAGTCAGGCACCAGCCAGACAGGCAACAGCCAGCCAGCCAGTCAGGCACCAGCCAGCCAACCAGCCAGGCACCAGCTAGCCACCAGCCAGCCAGCTAGCCACCAGCCAGCCAGCGAGGCACCAGCTAGCCACCAGCCAGCCAACCAGCCAGGCACCAGCTAGCCACCAGCCAGCCAGCTAGCCACCAGCCAGCCAGCTAGCCAGCCAGGCAGCCAGTCAGCCAGCCAGCCAGCCAGTCAGGCAGCCAGCCAGGCAGCCAGCCAACCAGCCAGGCACCAGCTAGCCACCAGCCAGCTAGCCAGCCAGCCAGCCACCCAGCCAGTCAGGCAGCCAGCCAGGCACCAGCTAGCCACCAGCCAGCCAGCCAGCCAGCCACCCAGCCAGTCACCAGCCAGCTAGCCAGCCAGCCAGGCAGCCAGCCAGCCACCCAGCCAGGCAGCCAGCCAGGCAGCCAGCCAGCCAGCCAGTCAGGCAGCCAGCTAGCCAGCCAGCCACCCAGCCAGTCACCAGCAAAGCAGAGTTTTAACAAGACTTCTTCTGCTGCTTTATTAAAGAAGGTAACAGTTTACATTAAGGTTCCTCAAGGATGTATTCGAAGTCCCTTATCTTTTGTGTGGATTCCTTGAATTTAGGACATTTCAAAACACAACAAACAGAATGAACATACCCATACAATAACTTATTAAAACAGTAGCCAATTTATCTATAATTCAACTCCTAAACTTCTTTTGAATGTATATGTCCTCCAGAATTCAAAGACGTTTCTGCAACCAACTCTTTAATGAGTCATTTTCTTTCTGAAGTATCCTTAGGGGAACGTTGTACATCATCACTATAGGCTGCAGCATTGTCTGATTATAGGCATGAGTTCCAAATGGTACCTTTTTCCCTTTATAGGGCACTACTTTGGACCAAAGACCTATGGGCATAGGGTGCCATTTGTAGGGAATAGGGTGCCATTTGGGACGTATACATAGTCTTTGTTGGTTCCTCATTGAGAATTCGGCCTAATGATTATTCCTAGGACCTTGAGTTGTTTCTTTTATAAACTACAGACAATGTGCAATGTTCAGTCTTAATAATAATAATAATTATTCACTGCAGGTAGATTGTATGTTTTCAAATTCTATAAGAATATATATATTTATATATATATATTTGTGTTTTATATAGATATTTTTATTACAAGTAGAATCCAAAGATGCTGAGCCGTAGACATTTATGATAAAACACAATTGTATCATTAGATCTCAGTAATATGCAAATGTCGACAGGCTGTAGAAGACAGAACGATGACATTAAGACAGGAAGCAATGAAATCGCCAGCCATTATGCCCACAGCCAATACTTTAACCATCTGGTATTATGCCAGAGCCACCCGGGTCAATTGACTGAATGAAGATTGCTCTGTGAACTCTCTATAACCCTACACCAGCTATGGGGTTCAAGAGGGTTTGGCACCGTGATGGAAAATAATTCACACTCATAATTAACAACGCTGACTGACAGTAGAGCTTTGCGTATGGCAGCCTTGATGATCTGACCACAAAATATTATTAACCTGATTTTGTTCATTTGTGTTAAGTATTCAATTAGCAAAAATATATTTAAAAAATTGATTAATGATGTCAGCGTGTAGAGGGTAGAGACTCAATATAACCTATAAGCTATTTACTGAATTACCAGGCTAGGATCCTGGTCAAAGACTCTTAAGATAGTGGACTGAAACATGGCTGATAGTATTAATGGTATTACTGTTAAGATAGTGGACTGAAACATGGCTGATAGTATGAATGGTAAGATAGTGGACTGAAACATGGCTGATAGTATGAATGGTAAGACTGTTAAGATAGTGGACTGAAACATGGCTGATAGTATTAATGGTATGACAGTTAAGATAGTGGACTGAAACATGGCTGATAGTATGAATGGTAAGACTGTTAAGATAGTGGACTGAAACATTGCTAATAGTATGAATGGTAAGACTGTTAAGATAGTGGACTGAAACATGGCAGATAGTATTAATGGTATTACTGTTAAGATAGTGGACTAAAACATGGCTGATCGTATTAATGGTAAGACTGTTAAGATAGTGGACTGAAACATGGCTGATAGTATGAATGTTAAGATAGCGGACTGAAACATGGCTGGTAGTATTACTGTTAAGATAGTGGACTGAAACATGGCTGATAGTATGAATGGTAAGACTGTTAAGATAGTGGACTGAAACATGGCTGATAGTATGAATGGTAAGACTGTTAAGATAGTGGACTGAAACATGGCTGATAGTATGAATGTTAAGATAGTGGACTGAAACATGGCTGGTAGTATTACTGTTAAGATAGTGGACTGAAACATGGCTGGTAGTATTACTGTTAAGATAGTGGACTGAAACATGGCTGATAGTATGAATGGTATGACTGTTAAGATAGTGGACTGAAACATGGCTGATAGTATGAATGGTAAGACTGTTAAGATAGTAGACTGAAACATGGCTGATAGTATGAATGGTAAGACTGTTAAGATAGTGGACTGAAACATGGCTGATAGTATTAATGGTATGACTGTTAAGATAGTAGACTGAAACATGGCTGATAGTATGAATGGTAAGACTGTTAAGATAGTGGACTGAAACATGGCAGATAGTATTAATGGTATTACTGTTAAGATAGTGGACTAAAACATGGCTGATCATATTAATGGTAAGACTGTTAAGATAGTGGACTGAAACATGGCTAATATTATGAATGGTAAGACTGTTAAGATAGTGGACTGAAACATGGCTGATAGTATTAATGGTATTACTGTTAAGATAGTGGACTAAAACATGGCTGATCGTATTAATGGTAAGACTGTTAAGATAGTGGACTGAAACATGGCTAATAGTATGAATGGTAAGACTATTAAGATAGTGGACTGAAACATGGCTGATAGTATTAATGGTATTACTGTTAAGATAGTGGACTAAAACATGGCTGATCGTATTAATGGTAAGACTGTTAAGATAGTGGACTGAAACATGGCTAATAGTATGAATGGTAAGACTGTTAAGATAGTGGACTGAAACATGGCTGATAGTATTAATGGTATTACTGTTAAGATAGTGGACTAAAACATGGCAGATAGTATTAATGGTATTACTGTTAAGATAGTGGACTAAAACATGGCTGATCGTATTAATGGTAAGACTGTTAAGATAGTGGACTGAAACATGGCTAATAGTATGAATGGTAAGACTGTTAAGATAGTGGACTGAAACATGGCTGATAGTATTAATGGTATTACTGTTAAGATAGTGGACTGAAACATGGCTGATAGTATTAACGGTATTACTGTTAAGATAGTGGACTGAAACATGGCTGATAGCATGAATGGTATGAATCAATACACTGCGATATGGCCGGCCCTCTAGCCTCACATTACCATTAACCTTGATGTACCTGGACCTTCATTAAGAGTCCATTACTACTAATCAATGTAGGAAGATTTAATTTTTTTAAGACCATTAGTTGACATTAAATAGAGCTGGTTAATTCAGTCTTTTACTTTTAGCTCTCAAAGACAGTATTTCAAAACACTAATATTGTTTTAAAGACGACTGAAATATCCACATGGTCATATCCTACCTGACACAGGTGCCTCCATTGCGGCAGGGCAGGTGCTGACAGACAGGTGTGTCACAGTTGTGGATGTTCCTCCCTCCCAGTGCCTCTCCTGCTATGTAGATGTCCTTATTGTTGACCTGCAGCTCCCTGATACAGCCTATAAAACCTGTCACCTCCCTGGTGCTGGCAGGCTGATCCCTATGGGAGGGGACGTCCCCCAGGAATATAGGCCCCAACGCTACCTGGAAGGATGTCACAAAGACAAATGTATGCACATGTTCAAAGGCAGGTAGGAAGGTAGCAGGGGGACATGTGGGTGCGCGCACACACACACACACACACACACACACCTCACACACACACACACACTAGTTATCAGCAATGCCTGTTTAGTCTTCTATATACAGTCCATGTGCTTCTCTGCATACTTCATTACATCACAGTTCCATGTAAATTACTACAGATATTTAGTCAGTTATGATATACACTGACTGTACAAAACATAGATTGACCAGGTGAATCCAGGTGAAAGCTATGATCCCTTAATTATGTCTCTTGTTAAATCCACTTCAATCAGTGTAGATGAAGGGGAGGAGACAGGTTAAATAATGATTTTTAAACCTTGAGACAATTGAGACGTGGATTGTGTATGTGTGTCATTCAGAGGGTGAATGGGCAAGACAACAAATGTAAGTGACAGTGAACGGGGTCTGGTAGGTGGTGCCAGGCGCACCGGTTTGTGTTAAGAACCGAAGCGCTGCTGGGTTTTTCACACTCAACAGTTTCCCGTGTGTATCAAGAATGGTACACCAGTCAAACAACATCCAGCCAACATGGGCCAGCATCCCTGTGGAAAGCTTTTGATACCTTGTAGATTCCAGGCTCTGACGAATTGAGGCTGTTCTGAGGGCAAAAAGGGGGGGGGTGCAACTCAATATTAGGAAGGTGTTCCTAATGTCTGGTATACTCAGTGTAGACAAGACCTGCTATGGTAATCTACAAAACAAATCTTCAGGTAAGGTAAAGTGTGCCTACGCCACAAATGGAACCCTATTTTCTACATAGTGCACTACTTTTAGTGCACTACTTTTGACCAGAGCCCTATGGGAAGTAGTACATTCTTTTGGGAATAGGGTGCCATTTAGGATGCAAATCAGGTGTTTTCTGGATGTGAATCCAGTGAACCGACAACTTATCCTCCTTAACGGTCAATTTAAAGATGCAATAAGTACACTTTCAGGGCAACCTGACCAAATTCATAGATATGTCATTCTCATTGAAAGCAAGATAGATCTGTTCTATGTGCTCTATTTCTATGCACCCTGGTCTTAAGTTTAGTTTTTGAGCCTTTTACTTTCATTTTTTTACACCAGCTTCAAAACAGCTGAAAATACTATATTTTTGGTTATGGCGGTTAAGCGGTTTAGTACAATGATTCTCTACACAATACTTGCTTGTTTTGTTACATAAACTCAAATTAGATGAACTATTTACATTTTAGGGAAACCAGGAAATGGTGGAGCACTTTCTGCATAATGCATCTATAACAAGTGAGCTATAATTGTTTTGCTACAAAAAATTATATTGCAACTGAAGTTTGTTTGAAATCATTCATGCTAGACATGTTAGGCTTCAGAGTTATAACCTGAGGTATTTTCAGTTAGATAGGTACACTGAGTGTACAAACATTAAGAACACCTTAATATTTAGTTGTACCCCCCCTCAAACATTCTTGATACACACAGGAAACTGTGTAGCATGAAAAACCCAGCAGCATTGCAGTTCTTGACACAAACCGGTGCACCTGCCTACTACTACCATACCCCGTTCAAAGACACTTAAATATTTAGTCTTGTCCATTCCCCCTCTGAATGGCACACACACAATCCATGTCTCAATGGTCTTAACACTTAAAAAGCCTTCTTTAACCTGTCCTCTCCTCTCATTTACACTGATTGAAGTGGATTTAACAAGTGACATCAATAAGGGATCATAGCTTTCACCTGGATTCACCTGGTCAGTCTAAGTCATGGAAAGAGCAGCTGTTCTTCATGTTTGTATAGTCCAGGGTCCATAGAGGCCACTATATAGGACAAAGGGTGCCATGAAGCTCTTGAGTCAGATAACTGGGTTTACCTCTGACACAGGCTGGAACAAGGATTCCTCCTGACGTTTCACTGTTCCATTATCTACTGCTATTTCAATCATACATGACCCTCCACTCCTACCGACAGGCAGCCCATATCTGTGGAGAGAGAGGAAGAGAGGGAGGAAGGGAGAGAGGGAGGGAGGTAGAGGGATAGAGGGAGGGAGAGAGGGAGGGAGAGAGGAAGGGAGAGAGAGAGGTCAGGAGAACGAGAGAGGGGGAGAGAGAGAAAAAGAGAAAAGAGAGAGGAGAAACAAAGAGAGGGTTGGGAGAAACAAAGGAGAGAGAGGGTGGAGGAGGAGGAAGAGAGAGAGAGAAAGAAACACCAGAAGAGAGAGCAAGAGGAAGAAAGAGGGACAGCAAGGGAAGAGAAATCTCATAAGAATATGCGGTATTCACAATAAATCCATTTAAGCATGAAAATTATGCAGACTTGGAGAGAGGCGACTAAGAGGAGGCTGAGAGGAGAGAGAGGGCTCAGTAATGGAGCTAGTATAACTGTCTGTTGGTTCCAAATACACTGTGATTGTGTTCCAAATGGCAACCCTATTCCGTACAGATGCAGGATCTTGATTTGATCACTCTTTTATAACTGAGAATGTTCCTGCACAGCAGGAAACGCAGATAAGCTTTGTGATTTACATAAATTCACTGAAAACCCACAGTTATATTAACAGTATTACACCTTTTATGTAGCCTACTTTTGGCCAAGTACAAGCCTAACCACCGATCAAGCAACATTATGGACTAAACGTTCAAATCCTGTTTCTGCAGGATTATTTTGCTGTGAGAATCCTGGTCAAATTAAGACTCTCCATCTGTACATAGCGCACTACTTCTGACCAGGGCCTATAGGGCTTGTAGGGAATAGGGTGCCATTTGGAACATAGTCTCTGTATTGCAAAAACACTCTGCTGCCATTCCATAAACAGAGAGCCTGGACACGAGCCCTGGTCAAAACTAGTGCACTATGTAGGGAATAGGGTGCCATTTGAGAACAGCTCTGTCATTTTCATGGCTCTTTTAACTAGCACAACATAAGGGAGAGTAATGGGTTGTTTGCTGTCAGTCTGGCATCAATGGAAAATGAGGGTAAAATGAAATGCATTATGATTTCTCCTTCATCCTCTGTCAAAAGAGGGAACCACTACTAGAGGTATTGGCAGGTACCAGTGAATGAACAAACAGCATAATGGGCCCTAAAAATAACACCCCAGTTAACATGTGAGCTGTACAACCACTGACACTGTTAATATGTGAGGTGTACAACCACTGAGACTGTTAAGATGTACTGCCATTACAACCACTGAGACTGTAAAGATGTACTGCCATTACAACCACTGAGACTGTTAAGCTGTACTGCCATTACAACCACTGAGACTGTTAAGATGTACTGCCATTACAACCACTGAGACTGTTAAGCTGTACTGCCATTACAACCACTGAGACTGTTAAGATGTACTGCCATTACAACCACTGAGACTGTTAAGCTGTACTGCCATTACAACCACTGAGACTGTTAAGCTGTACTGCCATTACAACCACTGAGACTGTAAAGATGTACTGCCATTACAACCACTGAGACTGTTAAGCTGTACTGCCATTACAACCACTGAGACTGTTAAGATGTACTGCCATTACAACCACTGAGACTGTTAAGCTGTACTGCCATTACAACCACTGAGACTGTTAAGATGTACTGCCATTACAACCACTGAGACTGTAAAGATGTACTGCCATTACAACCACTGAGACTGTTAAGATGTACTGCCATTAGCCATTACTACATAAACACCTTAAACGAGGAAGCAGGTGTGTGTGTGTGTGTGTGTTGCTACCTGTGTATCCAGTGCAGTAGATCAGTCTAAACTCCAGAAGAAAAGCATAATAAATAGAAGGCAGCCTCTCCTACCTCCCTCCACACACTGGGGTTGGTCCTAATGGCACCCTATTCCCTACATAGTGCACTACTTTTACCAGAGCCCAATGGCACCCTATTCCCTACATAGTGCACTAGTTTTACCAGAGCCCAATGGCACCCTATTCCCTACATAGTGCACTAGTTTTACCAGAGCCCAATGGCACCCTATTCCTTACATAGTGGACTATTTTTGAAGAGCCCTGTGGTTCTTGGTCTAAAGTAGTGCACTACGTTGTGAATAGGGTGCCATTTGAGACACATGCCGTGAGATCTGAATAATGTGTCCAGAAATAGGTTCTTCCACAACACTAAAGTGATATAAAGTGCTGCGTCCCTGTGCTGATTTAAAAATGATTTGTCAACAGAGAACAAAGAGCAGTTTAGACTGAATGTCGTGTCAGAAGGAGCATGCTGTACCCGTATCAATGGGTATTTTCCATTGAATCTGTGTTTGTTATATACATGCAGCCATACATCAAGCAGTTGTCCTTCTTGCCCTTAACCAAATCATGGTAATCTGATCTGAACATAACACTTATATCACCGATCTACACTGAACAAAAATATAAATGCAAAAGGTAAAGTGTTGGTCCCATGTTGCTCAAGAGCGGAAGTAAAAGATAACAGGTTCTCTGATGTCAACGTTGTGAACAGAGTGCCCCATGGTGGTGGTCGGGTAACGGTATGGGTAGGCATAAGCTACGGACAACGTACACAATTGCATTTTAACGATGGCAATTTGAATGCACAGAGATACCGTGACAATATCCTGAGGCCCGTTGTGGTGCCATTCTTCCACCGCCATCACTTCGATTCAGCATGATAATGCACAGCGAATCTGAACATTTCCCAGTTCTTCCATGGCATGCGTACTCACGAGACATCTCTCCCAATAAGCATGTTTGGGATGCTCTGGATCGACGGGTACGACAGGAGATGTGTCGCGCTGTATGAGGCAAATGGTGGTCACACCAGATACTCACAGATTTTCTGATCCACACTCCTACCGTTTTTTGTTAAAGGTATCTGTGACCAACAGATGTATATCTGTATTCCCAGTCATGTGAAATCCATAGATGGGTTCAAACTACACCTTTATTTTAACAGTGTGCATTGTAACATTATGGTCAAATATACTAGATTATACATGACTATTATTATCATACAGTATATATGTACTTACTACAGTGTAATAATGATCTACTTACTATGGTATAATAATGGGTAGTCTATACTGTAACTCCGGTCTACAAAAGGTACTAGATTATACAATGATTTAAGGTATTTATTCACTCAGGATTAATGAATGAAGGAAACGAGGGCACCCAGGAAGCTAGAGATGTACATACATCATTAACATATGGTGGTGTGTATGTGTCTATGTGTGTGTGTACAGTGTTTGTGTGTGCGCGTGCATGCGAGAGACAGAGAAATCACTTGACTTTGCCAAGGCACGGAATATGAGGAGCAACGCAGCGACTACTTAGCATTACAGGACATCTATTCATGTTGGAGCAGAGAGTTAATGACTAATGCAAGTCCATGAGTCCTCAGAGGAGAGGTAGAGGAGAGGGGGTTGAATGATAAACTACACGTACCTACTACACATACACACTCAAGTGATTTCTCTCTCCAATTCATCATTGGCTTGGCTGAATCCAATGCATGCAGCCCCTGAAGCTCTGGGAGGGAATGACTGCCGGCCCTAGTTGATCCATTCCATTATGGATGTATATGGCTTCCTAATCCACTCTACCAGTAGCATCAGGCTACCTCTACTACAATCCACTCTAACACTATCAGGCTACCTCTACTACAATCCACTCTAACAGTAGCATCAGGCTACCTCTACTACAATCCACTCTAACACTATCAGACTACCTCTACTACAATCCACTCTAACACTATCAGGCTACCTCTACTACAATCCACTCTAACAGTAGCATCAGGCTACCTCTACTACAATCCACTCTAACACTATCAGGCTACCTCTACTACAATCCACTCTAACACTATCAGGCTACCTCTACTACAATCCACTCGAACACTATCAGACTACCTCTATCAGGCTACCTCTACTACAATCCACTCTAACACTATCAGGCTACCTCTACTACAATCCTCTATTACACTATCAGGATACCTCTACTACAATCCACTCTAACACTATCAGGCTACCTCTACTACAATCCACTCTACCACTATCAGACTACCTCTACTACAATCCACTCTACCACTATCAGACTACCTCTACTACAATCCACTCTACCACTATCAGACTACCTCTACTACAATCCACTTTAACACTATCAGACTACCTCTACTACAATCCACTCTACCACTATCAGACTACCTCTACTACAATCCACTCTAACACTATCAGACTACGTCGACTACAATCCACTCTAACACTATCAGACTACCTCTACTACAATCCACTCTAACACTATCAGACTACCTCTACTACATGAGAATGACATCAGTTGTACAGCTCGAGTGTGTACAGGGCCTATGAGAATGACATCAGTTGTATAGCTCGAGTGTGTACAGGGCCTAGGAGAATGACATCAGTTGTACAGCTCGAGTGTGTACAAGGCCTATGAGAATGACATCAGTTATATAGCTTGAGTGTGTACAAGGCCTATGAGAATGACATCAGTTGTACAGGTTGAGTGTATACAGGGCCTACGAGAATGACATCAGTTGTACAGGTTGAGTGTATACAGGGCCTACGAGAATGACATCAGTTGTACAGGTTGAGTGTATACAGGGCCTACGAGAATGACATCAGTTGTACAGGTTGAGTGTATACAGGGCCTACGAGAATGACATCAGTTGTACAGGTTGAGTGTATACAGGGCCTACGAGAATGACATCAGTTGTACAGGTTGAGTGTATACAGGGCCTACGAGAATGACATCAGTTGTACAGGTTGAGTGTATACAGGGCCTACGAGAATGACATCAGTTGTACAGGTTGAGTGTATACAGGGCCTACGAGAATGACATCAGTTGTACAGGTTGAGTGTATACAGGGCCTACGAGAATGACATCAGTTGTACAGGTTGAGTGTATACAAGGCCTACGAGAATGACATCAGTTGTACAGGTTGAGTGTATACAGGGCCTACGAGAATGACATCAGTTGTACAGGTTGAGTGTATACAGGGCCTACGATAATGACATCAGTTGTACAGGTTGAGTGTATACAGGGCCTACGAGAATGACATCAGTTGTACAGGTTGAGTGTATACGGGGCCTATGAGTGATACGCATACATTTCCTGATCGATCATTAGTGTCTGTTGGTATGGGACTCAAGTTGACTCTCCTTTTGCTGTCCTTTGCTGTTTGGCCTCAGGGTGTCAATACACATGTAGGATCTGATAACATTCCTGCAGATGAGCTCGTGATGAACATAAATTCACTGAAAAGCCACATGGTTATATTAACAGTACTGCACTTTTCATGTGGCCCTGATGTTGGCCAGCTAATAGCCTAACTACCGATCAAGCAACATTACATCGGCGGAAAAGTTTCAGTGTTCAAATCCTGTTGCTGCAGGATTATTTTGCTGTGACAATACTGGTCAAATTAAGATCCAACACCTGTACAGCAGCCTATAACAAAGTACCGTTAATAACCCCTATAGAGCCAATCAGAGCCCAGTAATTAACCCAGGGATCAATCAGATTGTAGTTTGCTATGCAGGTGGTGCCACTTGTTCCTCTGTCCATCTTGTGATTGCAGCACCACTTCTCTGGCAGAAAACACATACAACTTTAATGACCAGATGTGAGCAATCAGGGCAATGGGCCTCTCTCTCTCTCACTCTGTGTGTGTGTGTGTGTGCACTCGTGTGTGTGTGTGTGTGTTCATTTGCAGAAGCCTTCCAGCAGGATACCTGAAGTCAATCACCAACCATATGACTCCAAGAAGTCTACATCCTAAATTGTACCCTATTCCCTACATAGTGCAATTCCTTTCAATTGTAGTGCACTAAAAAAGGGAATAGGGTTCTATTTGGGACGTATCCCCAGGTAGGAATAATTACAGATTGAATTGAAGTTATAAGGGGCCGTTCTGCATACAGATTGATGAATTAATGTCCTACGAAGACTGGAAAACGTGAAAATTAAACTGACGTTTAGACAGCGTGAAGTGTGTGTGTGTGTGGTGTGTGTGACTAATGAAACAATGAAAGAGCACCATAAGGCTTCTAGTACCGTATTTTTTCCCTGAAGCCCTCCAGTATTGACAGCACCGCTGTGTGTGTGTGTGTGTGTGTGTGTGTGTGTGTGTGTGTGTGTGTGTGTGTGTGTGTGTGTGTGTGTGTGTGTGTGTGTGTGTGTGTGTGTGTGTGTGTGTGTGTGTGTGTGTGTGTGTGGTCATGAAACAATCATCACTTTATGAATATTGCAACGGCTGTTTTTTAAGCAAACAAAAGAAAAATAAGGGAACAACAATTCTCCAGCTCCATCCCAGCAGAAATGTCTCCAGCTCCATCCCAGCAGAAATGTCTCCAGCTCCATCCCAGCAGAAATGTCTCCAGCTCCATCCCAGCAGAAATGTCTCCAGCTCCATCCCAGCAGAAATGTCTCCAGCTCCATCCCAGCAGAAATGTCTCCAGCTCCATCCCAGCAGAAATGTCTCCAGCTCCATCCCAGCAGAAATGTCTCCAGCTCCATCCCAGCAGAAATGTCTCCAGCTCCATCCCAGCAGAAATGTCTCCAGCTCCATCCCAGCAGAAATGTCTCCAGCTCCATCCCAGCAGAAATGTCTCCAGCTCCATCCCAGCAGAAATGTCTCCAGCTCCATCCCAGCAGAAATGTCTCCAGCTCCATCCCAGCAGAAATGTCTCCAGCTCCATCCCAGCAGAAATGTCTCCAGCTCCATCCCAGCAGAAATGTCTCCAGCTCCATCCCAGCAGAAATGTCTCCAGCTCCATCCCAGCAGAAATGTCTCCAGCTCCATCCCAGCAGAAATGTCTCCAGCTCCATCCCAGCAGAAATGTCTCCAGCTCCATCCCAGCAGAAATGTCTCCAGCTCCATCCCAGCAGAAATGTCTCCAGCTCCATCCCAGCAGAAATGTCTCCAGCTCCATCCCAGCTGCAGAAATGTCTCCAGCTCCATCCCAGCAGAAATGTCTCCAGCTCCATCCCAGCTGCAGAAATGTCTCCAGCTCCATCCCAGCAGAAATGTCTCCAGCTCCATCCCAGCAGAAATGTCTCCAGCTCCATCCCAGCAGAAATGTCTCCAGCTCCATCCCAGCAGAAATGTCTCCAGCTCCATCCCAGCAGAAATGTCTCCAGCTCCATCCCAGCAGAAATGTCTCCAGCTCCATCCCAGCAGAAATGTCTCCAGTTCCATCCCAGCAGAAATGTCTCCAGCTCCATCCCAGCAGAAATGTCTCCAGCTCCATCCCAGCAGAAATGTCTCCAGCTCCATCCCAGCAGAAATGTCTCCAGCTCCATCCCAGCAGAAATGTCTCCAGCTCCATCCCAGCAGAAATGTCTCCAGCTCCATCCCAGCAGAAATGTCTCCAGCTCCATCCCAGCAGAAATGTCTCCAGCTCCATCCCAGCAGAAATGTCTCCAGCTCCATCCCAGCAGAAATGTCTCCAGCTCCATCCCAGCAGAAATGTCTCCAGCTCCATCCCAGCAGAAATGTCTCCAGCTCCATCCCAGCAGAAATGTCTCCAGCTCCATCCCAGCAGAAATGTCTCCAGCTCCATCCCAGCAGAAATGTCTCCAGCTCCATCCCAGCAGAAATGTCTCCAGCTCCATCCCAGCAGAAATGTCTCCAGCTCCATCCCAGCAGAAATGTCTCCAGCTCCATCCCAGCAGAAATGTCTCCAGCTCCATCCCAGCAGAAATGTCTCCAGCTCCATCCCAGCAGAAATGTCTCCAGCTCCATCCCAGCAGAAATGTCTCCAGCTCCATCCCAGCAGAAATGTCTCCAGCTCCATCCCAGCAGAAATGTCTCCAGCTCCATCCCAGCTGCAGAAATGTCTCCAGCTCCATCCCAGCTGCAGAAATGTCTCCAGCTCCATCCCAGCAGAAATGTCTCCAGCTCCATCCCAGCAGAAATGTCTCCAGCTCCATGGCAGAATTTTTTGAAGGTAAAGTATTTTCATCATATTGTTACAGTACAGAGCTCTCTTCCTCTTCATCATATTGTTACAGTACAGAGCTCCCTTCCTCTTCATCATATTGTTACAGTACAGAGCTCTCTTCCTCTTCATCATATTGTTACAGTACAGAGCTCCCTTCCTCTTCATCATATTGTTACAGTACAGAGCTCCCTTCCTCTTCATCATATTGTTACAGTACAGAGCTCCCTTCCTCTTCATCATATTGTTACAGTACAGAGCTCTCTTCCTCTTCATCATATTGTTACAGTACAGAGCTACAGAGCTCTCTTCCTCTTCATCATATTGTTACAGTACAGAGCTACAGAGCTCCCTTCCTCTTCATAATATTGTTACAGTACAGAGCTCCCTTCCTCTTCATCATATTGTTACAGTACAGAGCTCTCTTCCTCTTCATCATATTGTTACAGTACAGAGCTACAGAGCTCTCTTCCTCTTCATCATATTGTTACAGTACAGAGCTACAGAGCTCTCTTCCTCTTCATCATATTGTTACAGTACAGAGCTACAGAGCTCCCTTCCTCTTCATCATATTGTTACAGTACAGAGCTACAGAGCTCCCTTCCTCTTCATCATATTGTTACAGTACAGAGCTCTCTTCCTCTTCCTCTTCATCACATTGTTACAGTACAGAGCTACAGAGCTCCCTTCCTCTTCATCATATTGTTACAGTACAGAGCTCTCTTCCTCTTCATCATATTGTTACAGTACAGAGCTACAGAGCTCTCTTCCTCTTCATCATATTGTTACAGTACAGAGCTACAGAGCTCCCTTCCTCTTCATAATATTGTTACAGTACAGAGCTCCCTTCCTCTTCATCATATTGTTACAGTACAGAGCTCTCTTCCTCTTCATCATATTGTTACAGTACAGAGCTACAGAGCTCTCTTCCTCTTCATCATATTGTTACAGTACAGAGCTACAGAGCTCTCTTCCTCTTCATCATATTGTTACAGTACAGAGCTACAGAGCTCCCTTCCTCTTCATCATATTGTTACAGTACAGAGCTCCCTTCCTCTTCCTCTTCATAATATTGTTACAGTACAGAGCTACAGAGCTCTCTTCCTCTTCATCATATTGTTACAGTACAGAGCTACAGAGCTCCCTTCCTCTTCCTCTTCATCATATTGTTACAGTACAGAGCTCCCTTCCTCTTCCTCTTCATAATATTGTTACAGTACAGAGCTACAGAGCTCTCTTCCTCTTCATCATATTGTTACAGTACAGAGCTACAGAGCTCCCTTCCTCTTCCTCTTCATAATATTGTTACAGTACAGAGCTCTCTTCCTCTTCATAATATTGTTACAGTACAGAGCTCCCTTCCTCTTCATCATATTGTTACAGTACAGAGCTCTCTTCCTCTTCATCATATTGTTACAGTACAGAGCTCTCTTCCTCTTCATCATATTGTTACAGTACAGAGCTCTCTTCCTCTTCATCATATTGTTACAGTACAGAGCTCTCTTCCTCTTCATCATATTGTTACAGTACAGAGCTCTCTTCCTCTTCATCATATTGTTACAGTACAGAGCTCCCTTCCTCTTCCTCTTCATAATATTGTTACAGTACAGAGCTCTCTTCCTCTTCATCATATTGTTACAGTACAGAGCTCCCTTCCTCTTCCTCTTCATAATATTGTTACAGTACAGAGCTCCCTTCCTCTTCATCATATTGTTACAGTACAGAGCTCTCTTCCTCTTCATAATATTGTTACAGTACAGAGCTCTCTTCCTCTTCATCATATTGTTACAGTACAGAGCTACAGAGCTCCCTTCCTCTTCATCATATTGTTACAGTACAGAGCTCTCTTCCTCTTCATCATATTGTTACAGACATTTGGATATGATGGTGCTTTAGGTTTGTCTTTATTTGTCTTGATAATGGAGCGAATAATTTCCTGGTGAGAGAGAGCAGTGAACAAGCAGCATGTTGTTTCCTGAAGAGGACTCCTGATTAGTGACCTAAGGAGCAGCATGTTGTTTCCTAAAGAGGACTCCTGATTAGTGACCTAAGGAGCAGCATGTTGTTTCCTGAAGAGGACTCCTGATTAGTGGCCTAAGGAGCAGCATGTTGTTTCCTGAAGAGGACTCCTGATTAGTGACCTAAGGAGCAGCATGTTGATGAGGACTCCTGATTAGTGGCCTAAGGAGCAGCATGTTGTTTCCTGATGAGGTCTCGTGATCAGTGACCTAAGGAGCAGCATGTTGATGAGGACTCCTGATTAGTGGCCTAAGGAGCAGCATGTTGTTTCGTGATGAGGTGTCGTGATCAGTGACCTAAGGAGCAGCATGTTGATGAGGTCTCCTGATCAGTGGCCTAAGGAGCAGCATGTTGATGAGGTCTCGTGATCAGTGGCCTACGGAGCAGCATGTTGTATCCTGATGAGGTCTCGTGATCAGTGGCCTATGGAGCAGCATGCTGTTTCCTGATGAGGTCTCGTGATCGGTGGTCTATGGAGCAGCATGTTGTTTCCTGATGAGGTCTCGTGATCAGTGGCCTACGGAGCAGCATGTTGTTTCCTGATGTCTCGTGATCGGTGGTCTATGGAGCAGCATGTTGTTTCCTGATGTCTCGTGATCGGTGGTCTATGGAGCAGCATGTTGTTTCCTGATGAGGTCTGATCATTGGCCTAAGGAACAGCATGTTGTTTTCTGATGAGGTCTCCTGATCGTGGCCTATGGAGCAGCATGTTGTTTCCTGATGAGGTCTCGTGATCAGTGGCCTATGGAACAGCATGTTGTTTCCTGATGAGGTCTCCTGATCAGTGGCCTATGGAGCAGCATGTTGTTTCCTGATGAGGTCTCGTGATCAGTGGCCTACGGAGCAGCATGTTGTTGAGGTCTCGTGATCAGTGGCCTATGGAGCAGCATGTTGTATCCTGATGAGGTCTCGTGATAGGTGGTCTATGGAGCAGCATGTTGTTGAGGTCTCGTGATCAGTGGCCTACGGAGCAGTATGTTGTTTCCTGATGAGGTCTTCTGATCAGTGGCCTATGGAGCAGCATGTTGTTTCCTGATGAGGTCTCATGATCAGTGGCCTACGGAGAAGCATGTTGTTTCCTGATGAGGTCTCGTGATCAGTGGCCTACGGAGAAGCATGTTGTTTCCTGATGAGGTCTTCTGATCAGTGGCCTATGGAGCAGCATGTTGTTTCCTGATGAGGTCTGATCATTGGCCTAAGGAACAGCATGTTGTTTTCTGATGAGGTCTCCTGATCGTGGCCTATGGAGCAGCATGTTGTTTCCTGATGAGGTCTCGTGATCAGTGGCCTACGGAGCAGCATGTTGTATCCTGATGAGGTCTCGTGATCGGTGGTCTATGGAGCAGCATGTTGTTGAGGTCTCGTGATCAGTGGCCTACGGAGCAGCATGTTGTATCCTGATGAGGTCTCGTGATAGGTGGTCTATGGAGCAGCATGTTGTTGAGGTCTCGTGATCAGTGGCCTACGGAGCAGTATGTTGTTTCCTGATGAGGTCTTGTGATCAGTGGCCTATGGAGCAGCATGTTGTTTCCTGATGAGGTCTCATGATCAGTGGCCTACGGAGAAGCATGTTGTTTCCTGATGAGGTCTCATGATCAGTGGCCCATTACATTTATCAGATGCTCTTATCCAGAGCCACTTACACTAGTGAGTGCATACATTTTAATACTGTTTCATACTGGTCCCCCATGGGAATCGAACCCACAACCCTGGTGTTGCAAGCGTCATGCTCTACCAAGTGCCCCATATGCATCCCATAGCTGCACCCTATTCCCTAAAAATTGCACTACTTTTGACCAGAGCTCTATGGGTTTTCCTATGAGCCCTGGTCAAACTATGGAATAGGGTGCCATTTGGGACGCAGATTATGAATGCACCATGCAGACTCATTTACATGGCTCCTATATCCTCAGGCTGGGATGAGTTTATTGTGCAGCATCAGCTGTGTGTGTGTGTTAGTTTGTGTGTGTGTGTGAGTGTGTGTATATGCGCGTGTTCCAATACCTGTCAACCCACACTAGCTGAACGAAATTCACATGTATGCACACACACATAACTCATTTTCTCAAAGGCCTTCTAACAGTATATCAATGGAGGAGATTAACTCAATAATGAGGACACAGTTGCCTAGTGGTTTGTCCACGGCAGTACGTAGGAGAGTGACTGTCATTAAATAATGAAGACTACCCTACCATTGTTAATATATAGCTCAATATATATTTGGCTCATCGCAAAGCTCCCTACCATTCAGCAGTGGGTATCCAGTCCAAATGTATCTCAGTCCCTCATAACATTTACAGTTCCACAACTTGAGATAAACCAACACTCATTCAATATTTAATCATTCCAATAAATAATACAGAATACTGCTGGAATCTTTCTTTCGGGTTCTGCTTTTCTCATCCCTTCATCATCACCATGCATTCCTTCATCATCACCATCATCATAATACATTCATCATCATCCCTTCTTCATCATCATCAGCCCAGCTGTGGCTGCAGCTGGAATCACTAATGGCTACAGACTCCCAGAGAGTGGGCTTCAACTTTCAACTTTTATTGTGTGTGTGTGTGTGGTGTGATTACTTAGACACCTCCTACAGATGCCTATACAGATGGTCTGGAGAGTGAATAACTCAGACACCTCCAAGAGATGCCTATACAGATGGTCTGGAGAGTGAATAACTCAGACACCTCCTAGAGATGCCTATACAGATGGTCTGGAGAGTGAATAACTCAGACAACTCCTACAGATGCCTATACAGATGGTCTGGAGAGTGAATATCTCAGACACCTCCTACAGATGCCTATACAGATGGTCTGGATAACTCAGTACAGTTTCAAGGTTTCAGAGCTGATACATACAACTACACTTCGTCCCAATTATCTCTCCTTTCTCACAAAGTGGATTTGTTCCCTGCACTGGTTTGCAAGGAAAGGACTGACATAAGAAATATAGTGGGAACTCAATCTAACTTTTTCTAAGATTCATGGGAAGTAGTGAACGAGTGAACAGGAGAAAGGAGATATTAATGGGACACATCCCTACAATCATAGAGGGACTGAACGGTTTCTGATTAGTAGTTGCTACATAAATGAGCTCAATTTTCCGATCTTCTGATTTCCCCCCAAAATATTGCTTTCAGTCTGATAGATACAATATGTTTAATCGGACCAATCTTGTTTTATGATGCTGGCAGAGTAGGGTCCCTGTGTGTTCCAAATGGCACACTATTTCCAATATAGTGCACTACTTTTGACGAGGCCCTAGCCAAAAGTTAAGCACTATAAAGGGAATAGTGTGCATTTGGGATGTGCCCCATTAAACATGGTGGGAAATCAAGGAGGAGGGATGCAAAGGATCATGACAGGAGCTCGACTAATTAAACCATCTATAGTGAATAGATATAAACACAACATTAAACAACTGCAAACATTTTACCGAGTTACAGTTCATATAAGGAAATCAGTCAATTGAAATGAATTCATTAGGCCCTAATCTATGGATTTCATATAGCTGGGCAGTGGCACAACCATGGATGGGCCTGGGAGGACATATGCCCACCCACTGGGGAGCCAGGCCCAGCCAATCAGAATGAGTTTTTCCCCACAAAAGGGCTTTATTACAGACAGAAATGCTCCTCAGTTTCATCATCTGTCTGGGTGGCTGGTCTCAGACGATCCCGCTGAGGTGAAGAAGCCGGATGTGGAGGTCTTGGGTTGGCGTGGTTACACGTGGTCTGAGGTGAAGAAGCCGGATGTGGAGGTCCTGGGTTGGCGTGGTTACACGTGGTCTGAGGTGAAGAAGCCGGATGTGGAGGTCCTGGGTTGGCGTGGTTACACGTGGTCTGAGGTGAAGAAGCCGGATGTGGAGGGCCTGGGTTGGCGTGGTTACACGTGGTCTGCGGTTGTGAAGCCGGATGTGGAGGTCCTGGGTTGGCGTGGTTACACGTGGTCTGCAGTTGTGAGGCCAGTTGGACGTACTGCCATATTCTCTAAAACGATGTTGGAGGCAGCTTATGGCAGAGAAATTAACATTCAATTCTCTGGCAACAGTTCTGGTGGACATTCCTGCAGTCAGCATGCCAATTGCACACTCCCTCTAAACTTGAGACATCTGTGGCATTGTGTTGTGTGACAAAACTGCACATGTTAAAGTGGCCTTTTATTGTCCCTAGCAAAACGTGCACCTGTGTAATGATCATGCTGTTTCATCAGCTTCTTGATATGCCACACCTGTCAGGTGGATGGAGTATCTTGGAAAAGGAGAAATGCTCACTAACAGGGATGTAAACATCTCAAACATTTCTGGGATGTTTTATTTCAGCTCATGAAACATGGGACCAACACCTTACATGTTGCGTTTATATTTTTGTTCAGTCTAGAAATGTTGACAACAGATACTAATTCAGTGTTCTATAGTAGTATTCTATTCAGTGTTTCCAATTCCAAATATAAGGGTTCCATATCCCATTGCGGTCTTCTGTATCCCAGTGTGGACCTAAGAGCATGTGAAGATGGCTCTTGTTGTAGTTGTACTGCTGGCGTGTTCTGTGTTAACGATGCTTCTCCCTGTCTATCTTACATTATTGCACAGTGGAACATGGTTCCCACCCCCCCACCCCCGAAGCGTATCAAATATCAGCGGACTGTGACCTCCTGTTCTGACTCTTGGTTGTGTCCCAAATGGAACCCTATTCCCTATATAGTGCACTACCATGACCAGGACCCTGCTCGAAATTAATGCACTTTATAGGGAATAGGGTGCCATTTGGGATGCAGTCTTGTTCTGCTGTTCTGGTGCACTGACTCCCCTCACACTAAAGAGACGCTGTATTCACTACATAATTTGCATTGTGACTGGCAGCGCTCAATTCATTTGGGTATCATGTCTCTCTCCATCTGTGTTCTCATTCTACTAACTCTCTGTGTTATCTCTAAACTCTCTGTCCCTCTCTCTGTATTCTCTCTCAACTCTCTCTCCATCCCTCTGTGTTCTCATTCTATCGACCTTCTCTATCCCTCTGTGTTCTCATTCTACCAACCTTCTCTATCCCTCTGTGTTCTCATTCTACCAACCTTCTCTATCCCTCTGTGTTCTCATTCTACCAACCTTCTCTATCCCTCTGTGTTCTCATTCTACCAACCTTCTGCATCCCTCTGTGTTCTCATTCTACCAACCTTCTCTATCCCTCTGTGTTCTCATTCTACCAACCTTCTCTATCCCTCTGTGTTCTCATTCTACCAACCTTCTCTATCCCTCTGTGTTCTCATTCTACCAACTCTCTTGACCAACACTCTCTCCCTTCCTCTTCAATTCTCTCTGTTCTTTTTGTCTCTCTCTTTCCCTCTCTCTCTCCCTCTTAACCCCTCCACCCACACACACTCTTCTCTCTCTCCAGCTGATCCACTTTAGTGAAATTACAAGACAGGCATTGTGAGGCTTCCACAAGAGACGATCAGTGAGGAACCAAGCAGTCAGACAGGCTGACAGACATGTTTCTCAGATTAAAATAACTGCATGTTCAGTTCCGCCTCACCTGGTTGAGTATGAGCAGAGTGTTAAAAAGATAACACTGTACAATGAAGCATGTGATTTTTTATTAATTAAGACAATTAGTGCTGAATTTTAGTTGAAGGGCCTATTTCAAAAGATATGCTTGTTTTGTTTCAATTCGCAGTGTACACCCTTGGCTACAGGCACAGCACAGACTAGAGCATTAAGATACATCACTGTAGGGTACAGACTAGAGCATTAAGATACATCTCTGTATGGTACAGACTAGAGCATTAAGATACATCGCTGTATGGTACAGACTAGAGCGTTAAGATACATCGCTGTATGGTACAGACTAGAGCGTTAAGATACATTGCTGTATGGTACAGACTAGAGCATTAAGATACATCGCTGTATGGTACAGACTAGAGAGTTAAGATACATTGCTGTATGGTACAGACTAGAGCATTAAGATACATCGCTGTATTAAGCTCTACTGTATGTTCTGAGGTGCTGTATATTCTGAGGTGCTGTATGTTCTGAGGTGCTGTATAATCTGAGGTGCTGTATGTTCTGAGGTGCTGTATGTTCTGAGGAGCTGTATATTCTGAGGTGCTGTATATTCTGAGGTGCTGTATGTTCTGAGGTGCTGTATGTTCTGAGGTGCTGTATGTTCTGAGGTGCTGTATGTTCTGAGGAGCTGAATGTTCTGAGGTGCTGTATGTTCTGAGGTGCTGTATGTTCTGAGGAGCTGAATATTCTGAGGTGCTGTATGTTCTGAGGTGCTATATGTTCTGCGGTGCTGTATGTTCTGCGGTGCTGTATGTTCTGAGGTGCTGTATGTTCTGAGGTGCTGTATGTTCTGAGGTGCTGTATGTTCTGAGGTGCTGTATGTTCTGCGGTGCTGTATGTTCTGAGGTCAACTCAAATCCAATTTTATTGGTCACATACACATGGTTATCAGATGTTGGCAGAGATAGAAGTTGTTTTTAAATCTCTCTGTCTCAGCTTTGATGCACCTGTACTGACCTCGCCTTCTGGATGGAAGTGGGGTGAACAGGTAGTGGCTCGGGTGGTTATTGTCCTTGATTATCTTTTTTGCCTCCCTGTAACATCGGGTGTTGTAGTTGTCTTGGAGGGCAGGTAGTTTGCCCCTGGTGATGCATTGTGCAGACCTCACTACCGTCTGGAGAGAGCTGCGGTTGTGGGCTGTGCAGTTTCTGTACCAGGCGGTGATATAGCCCGACAGGATGCTCTCAGTTGTGCACCTGTAAAAGTTAGTCAGGGTTTTCGGTGCCAAGCCACATTTTTTCAGCCTCCTTCACCACACTGTCTGTGTGCGTGGACCATTTCAGTTTGTCGGTGATATGTACATCGAAAACATAAAACTTTCCACCTTCTCCTCTACTGTCCCGTCGATGTGGATAGGTGGGGGTGCTCCCTTTGCTGTTTCCTGAAGTCCATGATCATTTGCTTTGTTTTGAGTTTGGAGGACACTATGGTGTTGAATGCTGAGCTGTAGTCAATGAACAACATTCTTACATAGGTATTCCTCTTGTCCAGATGGGTTAGGGCAGTGTGCAGTGTGATGGCGATTGCATCGTCTGTGGACCTATTGGGGCGGCACGCAAATTGGAGTGGGTCTAGGGTAACAGGTAGGGTGGAGGTGACATGATCCTTGACTAGTCTCTCAAAGCACTTCATGATGACAGAAGTGAGTGATACGGGGCGATAATGATTTTTGCTCAGTTACCTTAGCTGTCTTGGGAACAGGAACAAGAGTGGCCATCTTGAAGCATGTGGGGACAGCAGACTGGGATAGGGATTGATTGAATATGTCCGTAAACACACCAGCCAGCTGGTCTGCGCATGCTCTGAGGTTTGGGATGTCGGGCTGTGTCGGTGGCACTGTATTGTCCTCAAAGCACGCAAAGAAGTTGTTTAATTTGTCTGGGAGCAAGACGTCGATGTCTGCGACGGAGCTAGTTTTCTTTTTGTAATCCGTGATTGAATTGCGACTCCACTTTGTCTCTATACTGACGCTTTTCTTCTGCCTTACGGAGGGAATAACTACACTGTTTGTATTCGGTCATGTTTCCAGTCGCCTTGCCATGATTAAATGCGGTGGTACGAGCTTTCAGTTTTGCACAAATGCTGCCATCAATCCACGGTTTCTGGTTAGGGAAGGTTTTAATAGTCACAGTGGGTACAACATCTCCTATTGTAACGGATGTCGTCTGGAGATAGAGAGGAGGACCAGAGCGCAACGTGGTAAGTGTCCATAACGTTTATTTTAAGACATAAACTGAACACTATGAAATACAAAACAATAAACGTGAACATGAACGAAACCGAAACAGTACCGTGTGGCAACAAACACTCACACGGAAACAAACACCCACAACTAAAAAGTGAAACCCAGGCTACCTAAGTATGATTCTCAATCAGAGACAACTAACGACACCTGCCTCTGATTGAGAACCATACTAGGCTGAACTCAAAACCCCAACATAGAAAAACACACATAGACTGCCCACCCCAACTCACGCCCTGAACATACTAGAAAAAGACAAAACAAAGGAAATAAAGGTCAGAACGTGACACCTATACACTTCCTTATAAACTCGCTCACTGAGTCAGTGTATACGTCAATGTTATTGTTTGAGGCTACCCGGAACATATCCCAGTCCACGTGATCGAATCAATCTTGACGCGTGGAATCCGATTGGTCTGACCAGCGTTAGATAAACCTAAGCACGGGCGCTTCCTGTTTTAGTTTCTGCCTATAGGAGGGGAGCAACAAGATGGAGTCATGGTCAGATTTGCCAAAAGGAGGGCGGGGAAGGGCCATGTATGCATCGCGGAAGTTAGAGTAGCAGTGGTAAAGTGTGTTACTCGCTCGTGTACTGCAATTGATATGCTGATAGAATTTAGGTAGCCTTGTTCTCAGATTAGCTTTGTTAAAATCCCCAGCAACAATAAATGCAGCCTCAGGATATATGGTTTCCAGTTTGCATAAATTCCAGTGAAGTTTCTTGATGGCCGTCTTGGTAACCGCTTGCGGGGGGATATACACGGCTATGACGATAACCGAGGAGAGTTCTCTTGGAGATAATACGGTCGGCATTTGATTGTGAAGAATTCTATGTCAGGTGAACATGGTGTAATTGTTGTTACAATTATACCATGAGTCGTTAATCATGAAACATACACCCCCGCCCTTCTCACCAGAGAGATGTTTGTTCCTGTCGGCGCGACACACTGAAAATCCCATTGGCTGTACGGACTCCGACAGCATGCCCCTAGCTGGCCATGTCGCCGTGAAACAGAGTATGTTACAATCCCAGATATCTCTTTGGAAAGCAGCTCTTGCCCTAATTCCATCTACTTTGTTAACTAGGGACTGGACATTAGCGAGTAATATACTTGGAAGCTGTGGGTGGTGTGCACGCATCCGAAGCCTCACTAGAAGACCGCTCCGGCACCCTCCCCTCCAACGGCATTGTTTTGGGTCGGCCTCTGGAATCAGTTCAAATGCCCTGTGAGGAGCAGACAAAGGATCCACTTTGGGAAAGTCGTATTCCTGGTCGTAGTGCTGGTAAGTTCACGTTTCTCTGATATCCAATAGTTCTTCCCAGCTGTATGTAATAACACTTAAGGTTTTCTGGGCTAACAATGTAAGAAATAATACATAAAATAACTAAATACTGCAAAGTTTCCTAAGAACTAGAAGCGAAGCTGCCATCTCTATCGGCACCATCTTGCTGTATGTTTTGAGGTGTTTGAGGTGCATGTCAGGACTACCTGACATGATGACTCCTTGCTGTCCCCAGTCTACCTGGCCATGCTGCTGCTCCAGTTTCAACTTCCACCTGACTGTGCTGCTGCTCTAGTTTCAACTGTTCTGCCTTATTATTATTCGACCATGCTGGTCATTTATGAACATTGAACATCTTGACCATGTTCTGTTATAATCTCCACCCGGCACAGCCAGAAGAGGACTGGCCACCCCACATAGCCTGGTTCCTCTCTAGGTTTCTTCCTAGGTATTGGCCTTTCTAGGGAGTTTTTCCTAGCCACCGTGCTTCTCCACCTGCATTGCTTGCTGTTTGGGGTTTTAGGCTGGGTTTCTGTACAGCACTTTGAGATATCAGCTGATGTACGAAGGGCTATATAAATAAATTTTGATTTGATTTGATTTTGATTTGACCTAGTAATATCTGAACAGCACATTCATGTTAAAAGTTGCTGAGAAAAAAAACTGGAAAAAATATATAAATATATCTGTGTTCCATTTAATGAACTATTTCAATTGAAACGGCATATATAGTGCTTTTAGAACCAGAGAGACAAGCAGTCAGCACACAAAAACAGCCTCAACATGGACATCATCATAAATATTAAAACTGTCAACATGGACATCATCAAAAATATTTAAACTGTCAACATGGACAATATCATAAATATTCAAACTGTCAACACGGACATCACCATCAATATTCAAACTGTCAACACGGACATCACCATCAATATTCAAACTGTCAACACGGACATCACCATCAATAATCAAACTGTCAACACGGACATCACCATCAATAATCAAACTGTCAACACGGACATCACCATCAATAATCAAACTGTCAACACGGAGATCACCATCAATAATCAAACTGTCAACACGGAGATCATTATAAACATTCAAACTGTCAACACGGACATCATCATAAATATTCAAACTGTCAACACGGAACTCATCAAAAGTATTCTGACTGTCAACATGGACATCATCATCAATATTCAAACTGTGGGGGAAAAAATTATCCATGGAAAAAAAACAAAATAAAAAAACTAAATTATCTGCAGAAAAAAACACAAAAAACACTTGAGTATTATTTTCTCTCCCACTTTACTTTGAATAAAACACCCACAAAGCACCACCAGCAGCAGCTGTAGCAGGGAGCCTCGCTAGCAGCAAATATGGCATACATTTAAATAATCCTATCGAGCAGGGAGAAGACAGTTGATGTGTAATAAAGGACTGAAAGGGATGCTGTGGAAAGCAATGTCCCACGCTTGTTGACCTTTACTCTCTTACGATGTGTCTCAAATGACACCCTATTCTCTTTATAGTGCCTTCTTTTTGACCAGGGCCTATATAGGGAATAGGGTGCCATTTAGGATGCATCCTTAGATAATGTAAATGACTCACTCTGAGCTATAACCAAATGGCACCCTATTCCATATGTAGTGCACTACTTTTGATCAGAGCCCTATTATGAGCCCTGGTCAAAAGTAGTGAATGACACAGGGAACATGGTGCCATTTGGGACATAGCACTTTGTCTGGTAGTGAATGGGAATGACTCATTCTAACCTAAACCACTGTGGAAACATCTGGCAGTGCAGAGTAGAAGAGAGTAGCGAAGAGTCTAATGTCAACACGGATGAAACGTAACATTTGTAAAAAAATTTTTTTTTGTATATATATGAAAAATAAAACACTAATATACACTAAAAAAGTATGTGGACACACCTTCAAATTAGTGGATTCGGCTATTTCAGCCACACCCGTTGCTGACAGGTTTATAAAATCAAGCACACCGCCATGCAATCTCCATAGACAAACATTGGCAGTAGAATGGCATTCCTGAAGAGCTCAGTGACTTTCAACGTGGAACTGTCATAGGATGCCATCTTTCCAACAAGTCAGTTCATAAAATGTCCTGCTAGAACTGCCCTGGTCAACTTGCTTCCATTCAGCCACAAGAGCATTAGTGAGGTTGGGCACTGATGTTGGACGATTAGGCCTGGCTCACAGTCGGCGTTCCGATTCATCCCGAAGGTGTTCGATGGGGTTGAGGTCAGGGCTCTGTGCAAGCCAGTCAAGTTCTTCCACACCAATCTCGACAAACCATTTTTGTATTTTTGTGAAGTGGAAAGGTCTAGGAGCAACAACGGCTCAGTCGCAATGTGGTAGGCCACACAGAACAGGGCCACCGAGTGCTGAATTGTTTGGATAAATTGTCTGTCCTTGGTTACAACACTCTTGTTCCAACATCTAGTGGAAAGCCTTCCCAGAAGATTGGAGGCTGTTATAGCAGCAAAGGGAGGCACAACTACATATTTATGCCCATGATTTTGGAATGAGATGTTTGACGAAGAGTGTTCACATACTTATGATCATGTAGTGTATCATGTAGTGTATTAGATAAGTATTCAACCCCCTGAGTCAATACATATTAGAATCACCTTTGGCAGTGATTGCAGCTGTGAGTCTTTCTGGGTAAGTCTCTAAGAGCTGTGAGTCTTTCTGGGTAAGTCTCTAAGAGCGTTCCACAGCCAATAAACTCTGTAACTGTTTTAAAGTCACCATTGGCCTCATGGTGAAATCCCTGAGTGGTTTCCTTCCTCTCTGGCAACTGTTAGGAAGGACACCTGTATCTATGTAGTGACTGGGTGTATTGATACACCATCCAACATGTAATTAATAACTTCACCATGCTAAAGGATATTCAATGTCTGCTTTTGAATATTTTTACCCATCTACCAATAGGTGCCCTTCTTTGTGAGGCATTGGAAAACCTCCCTGGTCTTTGTGGTTGAATCTGTGTTTGAAATTCACAGCTCGACTGAGGGATCTTACAGATAATTGTATGTGTGGGGTACAGAGATGAGGAAATATTGTTAAACACTATTTTTGCACACACAGAGTCCATGCAACTTATGTGACTTGTTTAGGCTTGCCATAAAAAAGGTGTTGAATTATTTAGACTCAAGACTTTTCAGCTTTTCATTTTGTAAATATTTTGAAAAACACAATTCCACTGTGACATTATGGGGTATTGTGTGTAGGCCAGTGACACAAAATGAAGGCTGTGACAACGAAATGTGGAAAATGTCAAGGGGTGTGAATACTTTCTGAAGGCACTGTAGCTGTGTGTGTTTGTGCAACACACAAACACTCCAGGCCTTTAACAGACCAGGACAGGACAGGACAGGACAGACCAGGACAGACCAGGACAGGACAGACCAGGACAGGACAGGACAGGACAGGACAGACCAGGACAGGACAGGACAGACCAGGACAGGACAGGACAGGACAGACCAGGACAGGACAGGACAGACCAGGACAGGACAGGACAGGACAGACCAGGACAGGACAGGACAGGACAGACCAGGACAGACCAGGACAGGACAGAACAGGACAGGACAGACCAGGACAGGACAGGACAGGACAGACCAGGACAGGACAGACCAGGACAGGACAGGACAGACCAGGACAGGACAGACCAGACCAGGACAGACCAGACCAGGACAGGACAGACCAGGACAGGACAGGACAGACAGGACAGGACAGACCAGGACAGAACAGGACAGACAGGACAGACCAGGACAGGACAGACCAGGACAGGACAGACCAGGACAGGACAGACGAGGACAGGACAGACCAGGACAGGACAGGACAGGACAGGACAGACCAGGACAGGACAGGACAGACCAGGACAGGACAGACCAGGACAGGACAGGACAGGACAGACCAGGACAGGACAGGACAGACCAGGACAGGACAGACCAGGACAGGACAGACCAGGACAGGACAGGACAGACCAGGACAGGACAGGACAGGACAGACCAGACCAGGACAGGACAGGACAGGACAGACCAGGACAGACCAGGACAGGACAGACCAGGACAGACCAGGACAGGACAGGACAGGACAGATCAGGACAGGACAGGACAGGACAGACATTCAGCTAATTACAACATGAAAGTGAATAATACAGCAACAGTATATTCTGTTTCATTTACAGTTTACATCTAAATACAATTTAGCTGTCATCTTGTATTGTATCATTCATATTTATCCATCCTTCATTTAACCAGAGAAGTCCCACTGATGTTTAAATTTTTTCCCCCAATTGAGCCCTGGCCAAGAGCTGCATCCATATAGTTACAATGAGACACACAACACAGCATACTGTATAATACCCAGGTACAAACAGTGCAAAGGCAATAGGAGATGCTTAGAGAAGCACCGCTGCAAATATTGTGAAGGTGTTTTCCCATTTCAGCCCTGTTTAGTGGAGCCAACATGGAGCCAACATGGCCCCCCAGTGGCATCTATCTTTATGTCTTCATCTATACCAACTTTGAGCCAACATGGCCCCCCAGTAGCATTTATCTTTATGTCTTCATCTATACCAACATGGAACCAACATGGAGCCAACACGGCCCCCCAGTAGCATTTATCTTTATGTCTTCATCTATACCAACATGGAGCCAACATGGCCCCAAAATAGCTTCTATCGTTATGTCTTCATCTATGGGTGTGTTTGTAAATTCACTCTGGCTATCTCACTGATTTCAGAGCACTCTCGTCTGAGTGTGCCAGAGCGCAGAATCACTGGCGAATTTATGAACGCTCAACACCCGTTGAATATGACCGGTGCCAGTAAACGTTGGCAAAAATAGTAATTAAATTGTTCCCACCAGCACAGTCACAGTCATCAACGCTCTGGATAACATAAAAACTGCCTAACCAGCTCTGCTAGGGCAGGTAAAATTGTCAGAGTGAGCTGTTCTCTCATTTGTGTCTGGAAGTAGCTAGCAAGATAGCCAATGTTAGCCAGTTAGCTGGGTGCTTGGCTGTTGTTGTGTGGTCAGAACGCTTGGATCAACCCTACTCCTCGGCCAGAGCATCCAGTGTGCGCTCTGAATGCTACGAGAGCGATTTTTACAAACGAAAAATCTGGCAACGCTCTTAATTTACGAAAGCCCGAGCACACCCTGAGCTCACATGGCACTCCAGATTGAATTTACGAAACAACCCTATATCAACATGGAGCCAACATGGCCCCCAGTAGCTTCTATCCTTTGCGTCTTTATCTATATCAACATAGAGCCAACATGGCCCCCAGAAGCTTCTGTCTTTATGTCTTCATCTATATCAACATGGAGCCAACATGGCCCCCAGAAGCTTCTATCTTTATGTCTTAATCTATATAAAAATCGAGCTAACATGACCCCTAGTAGGCTTCAAATAAAAAAAAATCAATTCAAATCAAATCAAATTTTATTTGTCACATACACATGGTTAGCAGATGTTAATGCGAGCGTAGCAAAATGCTTGTGCTTCTAGTTCAGACAATGCAGTATATCTAACAAGTAATATATCCTAACAATTTCACAACAACTACCAAGTATAAAGGAAATGAATAAGAATATGTACATAAAAATATATGAATGAGTGATGGCCGAACAGCATAGGCAAGATGCAGTAGATGGTATAGAGTACAGTATATACAGTGCCTTGCGAAAGTATTCGGCCCCCTTGAACTTTGCAACCTTTTGCCACATTTCAGGCTTCAAACATAAAGATATAAAACTGTATTTTTTGTGAAGAATCAACAACAAGTGGGACACAATCATGAAGTGGAACGACATTTATTGGATATTTCAAACTTTTTTAACAAATCAAAAACTGAAAAATTGGCGTGCAAATTTTTTTCTGCCCCTTTACTTTCAGTGCAGCAAACTCTCTCCAGAAGTTCAGTGAGGATCTCTGAATGATCCAATGTTGACCTAAATCACTAATGATGATAAACAATCCACCTGTGTGTAATCAAGTCTCCGTATAAATGCACCTGCACTGTGATAGTCTCAGAGGTCCGTTAAAAGCGCAGAGAGCATCATGAAGAACAAGGAACACACCAGGCAGGTCCGAGATACTGTTGTGAAGAAGTTTAAAGCCGGATTTGGATACAAAAGACTTTCCAAGCTTTAAACATCCCAAGGAGCACTGTGCAAGCGATAATATTGAAATGGAAGGAGTATCAGACCACTGCAAATCTACCAAGACCTGGCCGTCCCTCTAAACTTTCAGCTCATACAAGGAGAAGACTGATCAGAGATGCAGCAAAGAGGCCATGATCACTCTGGATGAACTGCAGAGATCTACAGCTGAGGTGGGAGACTCTGTCCATAGGACAAC